>NC_079152.1:113999140-114303959 GCF_947563725.1 Argiope bruennichi | reverse complement strand
TAGGACGTTGAAGGAAATAGTTATTCCTAGGAATTGTTTACAGGATTGTGGGAAAAGATTGGCAGAAATTCATATATTTTGCGATGCATCGCTCAGGGCCTACGGGGCAACATCCTATACAAGGTATGTCGATAACACTGGAAAACGTAGAGTGTCCTTTTTGATGTCAAAAAATAGTGTAGCTCCACTTAAAACATTAACGTTACATAGGTTGGAATTGATGGCTACTGTGATAGGGGTTAGACTTGCGAAATTTCTAGAAGGTGTTTATTATAAAATTGTTGGGAAATTCATATTTTGGACAGATTCTCAGATAGTGTTGTATTGGATTAGAGGAAATGCCAAGAGGTGGAAGCAGTTTGTGGCGAATAGTGTTGCAGAGATGCACGAAAAGCCGAATCCGAATGATTGGTTTTATTGTCCATCGGCAGATAACCCAGCAGATTTGCTCACTAGAGGAGTTTCTGCTGAAAATTTGATATCCAGTCAAAAATGGTGGTATGGGCCTAACTGGTTGTTGCAGAATTGTAATTATTGGCCGGAAAAATCAGTCAAGCAATCGCAGGATGTGGGTAATTCAGAAATATTGAGGGAGAAAAAAGCAGATTCGGTTGTTTTGTGGTTCAGGTGAAGGTTATTGAGGAGCTTTGGAATAAAATTTCAGTTTGTAGTAGATTGCAAAATGTGGTTGCTTGGTGTTTGAGATTAGTGGGAAATAGTAGAGGAAATAGGGTTTCGACACCGTATTTGGAATATTTGGAGTTGAAAGAGTCGCATTTTAGGGTTGTACATTTGGTTCAGAAAGGTTGCATTTTCGACCGAAATTTCCGTACTAGAGAAAGGAAATGTGTTGAGTGCAGGTAAATTGATTCAGTTTAATCCATTTTTGGATAGTAAAGGACTTCTCAGGGTTGGGGGAAGAATTGGAAACTTCAGTTTGCCAGCGAATGTAAAGCATCCTTTGATATTACCAAAACAGCTTCCAGTAACAACTATAATTATAAGACTGTACCATTTAAAATATCTTCATGCAGGAGTTCAATCAGTTCATTCTGCAATTAGACATGTCTATTGGATTTGGGGATCAAGATCATCCATAAGAAAAAATGTGAGAAACTGCGTCATCTGTGCGCGGTTTCGTGCAGAATTCTCGAAGCAAATAATGGCCGACTTGCCTGCGTCCCGTGTTATACCAGGTAGAGCGTTCCTGAGAGCCGGTACAGATTTTTGTGGACCATTTCTGATCACACCTCGTCATGGAAGAGGTGTGAGACCCGTGAAGATGTACGTCTGCGTCATCGTTTGTTTCATCACGACAGCGGTTCACCTGGAGCTCGTCAGTGACCCGAGTACTGATGCGTTTCTTGCATCCTTCAAGCGCTTCGTTGGACGCAAAGGGAAACCCGCCGAGATATTCAGTGATTGTGGGACCAATTTCGTTGAGGTGTGCTGAAACTATGGAGTTCGGAGGCGATTGGTCGGTATTTGGCCAACGAAGGTATTGTATGGAGAACAAATGTTCCATCGACCCCACATTTTGGTGAACTCTGGGAGGCGTCTGTGAAATCGATGATGTATCATTTGAAACGAGTAATAGGATGTCAAATCCTCACTAATGAAGAGTTTTCAACCGTTCTAGTGGAGACCGAGTGAGTAACTCCAGACCATTGGTTGTTGCGTCGGATGATCCCGATGATTTTTCAGTGATTACGCCTGGCCATTTCCTTATATGGTCAGAATTACAGAAAATCCCGAAGCCTGATCTGACGGATCAAAAGATCTGGATTCGAGATAGACTAAAATTGATAAGTCAGATTTCACAGTCCTTTTGGAGATCCTGGTCCAAAGATTATTTAACCCAGTTGCAAGTGAGGAACAAATGGAAAACTCCTTGTGCAAATTTAAAGGTCAACGATTTGGTGTTAATAAGAGATGACAATCTATCTCCAATAAAGTGGAAAATGGCAAGAGTGATACAGACCTTTGAGGGAACTGATAACTACGTTAGAGCAGTTAATCGAAAAACTGCAAATGGAGGGTTAAAAAGACCCATCCATAAACTAGTCAAACTTCCTACTGGCATTATTTGATTTTGTATATTTTTTAAAATATTTTAATGTAAGATAGTCCATTTTTGTAATCTGTTTAATTATAAGTGTTTGACCTTTTGATAACATTCGTCATCGGGGGCCATTGTTAAGAATTATTCTTTTTCCGAAAGAGGGCGCTGCGTTGCCAGCCAAATAATCCCGATTGTGAGAAATGTATCATTCGTGTGTGTGTGTGTGTGTGTGTGTGTGTGTGTGTGTGTGATGACTAAAATAAAACCGTTAGTGGAAATGGTGTTTCCTGTCCTTCCTTCGGTAGTTGTTGGGTGAGTTTTGGTTTGGTTTTCTTATAACTTAATTGCAAATACAATCATTTAATTTTTAAAAAAATTACTTTAAATTACATGCCATGTCCATGGGAAAAATGCACTTAATGTCATCAGTAATCTGTCATTTAATATCTAACCATAATAAATCAATTAATTAAAATTATAATTGTAAAATATATTATAAATCAATTTATGAAAGGCATCAAAATTAGGTAATTTGTAATCAAATAAAATTCGCATCACACAATCCTTTTTCAATTTTTAGATTTTTAAAAGTTAACTAACTTTGTATTATAAAGTGATGTAAAACTTTTTTTTATATTAATGTACTTTCAGATTATTGTGGGAAAACGACAAAACTTTGATCAAAATTCAATTGAGCACATCTAATGAAGTTTGAAAAATCAATTCTTAAAGAACACCTATTCATGAAATAACAAGGTGCCAAGTTTGATAGTTCTAGGGCCAACAATCTGCCTTACAGAATACTCACAAATAATTTTTAGTACACTTATTGCAATTTATATATAGTATATTAGCTTAAAGCATTATCTTTGAGAAATGAAATTTACTTTAAATTTTCATTGACTTTTGCAATACAGTAACTAAATAGCATGTTTGAGCATGGAGATTAAGATTTAGGAATTAGTTTTTGGCACTTATGTTTTAAATGAGTATCTGAAGCTCTCAATAGCTGATTAAACTGCATCTTATGGTAGCCCATTGTTGAGAATAATTTGATTTGAGAGCGAAATTTAATTACGTCATTACATTATTGTTCCCAGTCATTATTAAAATCATCGCAAAAATTATATAGTTTGAAAAAAAACTTACAATCAATAATCTTTTTGACCAATACAAATAAGGAATACATTATGTGCAATATTCATACTGCATTTTAAAATCAACTATTAACAAATTTTTCTATGTTCATTATTGCAAAACTTCTGAAAATAGTTTATCATAAGTAGAGTAAAAATATGCACCATAATTAAATTCATAATTTCAAAAATTATTTTTCTTTTAATTAGAAACATTTGCAAGGGATTTTTATTAGAAATATGTACAAATAAAATGAAATGTGTCATTTTTTCGATGACCATTTTAAACAAATACGATGAAAGAGCACAGTTGCAAATTATATATATCACTAATTTTTTTTTCCATTAAACGACTGATGTATCCAAAATATGTCATAAATCCTCTATCAATTTGTGTACTATTATTATCATTTTGAAACATTGTGATTATTAAGCATGCAATTAAATATTTTAAAATATAAATACTACACTTTCTTCAAGAATTCCTTAACCCGCGAGCACTCGCACTGGGTATGACATGCCCGATCCATTTTCATTCAGCATTTTGGTTACTTCCTGTTTTTTCGGATTAGGCCAGAATTTCATGTTGCTGTATCCAAGGCCACATTCTTTCAAGGGTTTCAAAAAGAAACTACAATTGTTTCGTATTCTGCAAAAAAGAACAAGAATGTAGTTATGTCGTCCACAATGGAATGGAAATGAAACTACCATGGAATTGAAGAAACCAGATATAATTACGTTTTATAATCTTACGAAAGGTGCTGTGGATGTTGTCGATGAAATGGCTGCAGCATACACTACTGCAAGAGTATTAAATCGCTGGCCAATGGTTATTCTGTTTCCAATTTTGAATGTGGCCGGTATTAATTCTAGGATTTTGTTGATGTCCACGAAAAATCCTCCCACACAGTTCAGAAACAGACGTTTCTTTTTGAAAACACTGGGACTTGCTCTTTCAGAACAACACAGAAACCGTAAGCCTCAAGGAATAATAGCAAATCCAAGCACTTCTAAGGAATTGGGATTTACTAATAGTGAACCGCCTGCAAAAAAAGCTCAAAGGAAACTATAAACGATGTGCATTTTGTCCATGTAATAAAGACAGAAAATCAAGGTTTATGTGCCAAAAATGTGAAAGGAGTCTCTGTGTAGAGCATCAGTATGTAATTTGTAAAAATTGTCTCTAAACATGTAAGTAATTATTATTAAATTCACTTAAATTCTTAAATGCATTGTTTTGTAATATTTAATTACCTAAGGTTTGCTTATAAACAGTATTAATTAATATTTAAATAGCAGAAATGAATTAGGGTATGAGATACCCGGCGCGAGTTCAAAAATGGGTGCGAGTGCTCGCGGGTTAATATGATTTATAAGCTTTTAACTTTATTTCTGATAAAATAATTAATGAATACAGAAATAATGGCAATTTTAAGTGATTTTCATGCTACAGTTTCTCATGTCCGGTCTCTATCATTAATATCATTCAGATGTAGCAAAATATTTTATTGATATTAATATGATAATAGAGGCGCTGGCGTGCAGTTTCGTAATGTTTAACTACCGCTTATTTGGCATTGGTTTATCTTTTATATTTTTACTGCATAGATTTCGATGCTTCTATTATAATTGCCTTTTGACATTATTTCCCTGGTTTTTTTAAACACATGTATTTTATGTAGAAGCGGAAGTTCATTTAATAAAAGGGGTATGATAGTATTCACATTTTTAAATCTTAATTTCGGGAATATTCACCTTAATTCTGACTAAATAAATTAGGTATCTAAACAAATTATTTTAAATTTCCCAGTGGTGATTCTACTAATTTTCGCACTTCAATAAAATACTCAATAAAAAGATAATTCTAAAGAATTCAAAAAAAGATAATTCTAAAGAAAGAAAAAAAAAATTTCCTCTCCATAGTATCGAATTTCAAAAGATAGGGGAAAATCTGGATTCTCGTATAAAATTCCCACTGTAAACATCCAGTTTTGTATAAAATATTTACTATATTTTATGTTGATAAATAAATGAAAAGTGAAATAACATTTTCTTAAAAGTCTCTCACTTTCTCTCATGTGATTTCGTATTTGTTTTATAAATATTTGAATCGCATGCCTGTAAAGGAGATGAAATTCTTTCTCACTATATGTTCGTCGTAAGTTTTAAAGTGCATTCATTTTTTGCATAAGTTTTTTTTAATTTTATAAGTGTCCCTTCAGATTAAAAGTGCGCTTGAAAAACTAATATTCTTTCACGAGAGTTGGAATTAATTTACATGTAATGAAAACAGAGATGCAAATGAGCTTTGAATGTAAATACTTAGTCATTTGGCTTTAAGTTTATTTTAATATGTCTCTTTTTCACATTTTTTTTTTTTTTTGCAGTGAGAAAACTAACATTTTTTTCACTCCTTTTTCTTTGTGAAACTGGCTGTAAGTTTATAAACATGAGCGCTTATTGATTTTGGAAACGTTAATGCAAATTTTAAAATATTGTTTATTTTACTTCATTCTATAAGTTAACAGTTAAATATGCAAAGTACAAATTGAAAAAAAAAATGAAATTTTTAAAGCACAAAACAATATTTGAAACAAATACTTTTAATTGATAGAGTTAGCAAAGGCATCTATATATGCTCACATGATATTCATAAAGTGAATCATGACAATCAAAATGTTAAATCAGCTGGGCATTTTTAGCAGTGTTATTCAGACATTAATTCTTTATTATTATTCTTGAAGTGTTATCTGATTTATTCGTTGATTTTTCCATTCATATGAAAATCAATACAGTTATCCTAGATCAAATAAATCAATTTTAATTCAAACTGCATAATATTTAATAAAATTTTACTTAAGTCACTCATTAGAGTTTATTTTAATGTTTTTTAAAATTAATTTAAAATGCTAGTTAATCAAAAAAAGTTAGTAAAAGCTTTAGTGTGTACCATTGAGTTGGATATGCTTTCATGGATCAAAGAATGCAGTATGCTGTACAATGCAGATTTTAGAATTTCTCTACGTGTTTTTATTTATGTCTTTTATTTAGTCAGAATTTTAAAGAGAATACTATGCGAAAAACTTTTTTCGTTCTGTATTTGTCTCCTTCACTTTCATATCAACAAATAAAAGTTGAGCAAAAACAATATTTTCTATTCAAAATATTAAGCTCAAAACGTTAGCAATAGTCGTAGCAATATTAACACAGTCGTATCATGATAAGTGCATACATACCGTGTTATAGATTCAGCATTTAGTTACATCCTTAGGAAAGACCATGTGACAATTATGTCCTGGAGTTTTGTCGTAAATGTCGATCTGTAATAATGATTCTTAATTTATAATTACTCACTTGATTAGAAAAAACAACTGGTATATGAAAAACTAAAAATTTTAGCATTTATTCGTAGATAGATAGAAATTCAAATGAGATACATGTCGACATCTTACCTGAAGCTGCTAGAAGAATGGATTAATTTCTTAAAATTAATTTAAGAAGCTATATTTCTAATTTTTAAAATCAAAGCAGATGAACTGATTCTAAAAATTAAAGGCATAAAATTAAATCTTTGCCGGTAATCATATTTTGTTTTGCAATAATATCCAACTTGATTAATCGTACTCAGAAAGGAAGCGGATATTTAATTATTATTATAAGGAAGCCATATTTAACTCTTATTAATTGGAAGCAATATTCAATTAATATTATTAGGAAGTCATATTTAATTATTATTTTCAAGAATTACCGGATTATTTATTGCGCATTTAATAAATTGTACAGAAAATTTATATTAATATAATACCTTTTTATAAAATAATCGTAGTGTAGCATTGAAGTGAATGGATTTTTACTTATTTAAAATAATAATTTTTTATGCATGTATCTTGTTTTTATTTTAACGTGAATATATTCACTTGCGCTTGTTATCCATATTTTTTCTCGAAACCCGCAGATTCCGTACAATGAAAAAGTCTCTATATAAGAAATTGCCTGGCACATCCCGGAAAATAAAGCACATAATCATCGCAACATTTACGATCGGAGGATTATCGATCCAGGATCATTTCTTCGATGACCCGTCCACCTAATAATGAAGCGAAGCGGCATGTTGATTGTTTAAAAAAGTTGTTATACTGAATTACTGTAAACACTGTCGTAAATCTCTATTATAATTTACCCTTATGATACTTTATTAAAACTGCGTTATTAAAACATAACCATCAATAATTTCTTAAATTATATTCTTTTCGGATAATCAGAAACAATTTTGCAAAGAATATTCTCATGTAAATATGCTATAGTATATTTACATAACATATATTGTGCCATTATATATATATGACACATTGCATGTTAGAACTTGTTATAAAGAAAATTTTATTTTTATTTTTAAAAAGATCTAATCATTTCAAATGTCATTCTACGAAAGTTATATATTCTATTTATATAATATTTCATTAGAAGCATTATATATAGAAAATAGATATTGTGAGAACAACTTGAAACCTTGTTTTGGCGTTCAGAGAATCTTAACTTGAATTTATTCAAGGCTTTAAATTATATGTGAAATTGATGCTCTTTAAACCTGGAATAACATGATACCATTTAGATATGGTACCATGATAGAATTTTTGAATTTATAGATAGAATAGATAGAATTTTTATTATATAACCTGTTTCATAATAAATATTAGATAGTAATGTAAGCTTATCTGTAATTATCTGCAACATGTAACCTGTTGCTGCAGTCATCTCGCTGCAGTTCGCTATTTCTTATTTGATACAGTTATAACTAACAATCGCGAAAAGAACTCACAAAACTGAACAAAAGAGGAAAACTGACTTATTTATCAAATATTCAACACTTAAATATTAACATGCAAATAGATAGCGGTTTTATTATAATTATTTTAAGTATAATTATTGGTTCTAAATGTAATTTGAATTTTTCATATTATTGATAGATAATCAAGGCAAATTTTTTTAGTTTCGTTTTAGTTGCATTAACGTCCCGTTTTTAAGCAATACTAGGGCTATTTTGGGACGAACCTCGCAAATTTGAACCGCGGTCTGATAATGAGGACGACATCTGAGCTGGCACCCTCTCTCCATACCACGCGACACCAGCGGGAGGACGTTTGGACTTAACGGATTTAACGTGCAACAGACCCCCTTTACACGACGGTTCTTCGTTGGATTTGGGTTTCGAACTAATCAAAGCAAGAAGACTGTAAATTTAAAATAACAGTTTTTTCATATTATAAAGAAATATATATTATGTTTCATATTATAATATGTTTTTATTAATTAAGGAAAGAAAGCAATAAAAAAATTGAAGTACGAAGTTTGTTTTAATTATTTCAAAATTATAGTTCCCTTGCTATACTGCAGTAACTCTCAGATTATTAAACTTTTTCTCTCCAGATTGTTTCAAAAATATATACAAAATTTAAATGGAGCGTTTTCCCTTTTCATCGCTATGCATATGCCTTTTATCTCTCACTATGAATAGGATATAGATATAACGCATGCACCTACTAAATTCTTCCACGTGATAAATTCCAAATAAGTTACTAATAAGCATCTAATAAGTTCTCGGAATTCATTTGGGAAGACTATGTTATATGCTTAAAGTTTTTCTTCATTAAAACTATATTAAATGAATTCAACATTCTTAAGATCATTTCTCAATAATATTTCATCCATTAAACTCTTTATCTATCTAAAAGTCTAAAATCATCATTAAAAGCCATTTATATTTTTGAATGTAAAAATATATTTTATCACTCAAAAATTAAGGTATTATTTTAATTGAAATACATTTTAAATTTTTGTCTTAAAAAGAAATGTTTTATAAATATTTCGTATTTTTTATAATTTATTAAAATATTTAATTTGTAGATTTTATTTTACACATTTCTATTCTTATTATTTCGTAAGGCAGGAATCATTTGAAGTTATATTTAAGACAATGCACTAATGTATTTAATATTGTAGCAATATCTTACATAATAATTAATAATATGGTGAATAGATGTAAAAATAATAAAAAAAGTAAATGCATAATATTTTATAGATCGTTTGTTGGATATGATATAGCATCGATATTATTCCCTTATGACATTAATTCAGACGCGATGAACATACAGGTCAAAAGATATTTTATATATCCTCTCTAACTAGTCGATCCTACATGCAGTTGGTGTGGTTATAACAATAGGCCATTAGACTAAACAGAAAGTTATTACCCGCAGTACGAAAGAAAAATTCGAAGCAAAAGAAAATCAGACAAATAACATTCAAAATCCATAATCTCTGTTTCAAACATATGTAATAGTACTGATTATGGTGCTAGAAATACCAAGTCATTTATTTTCTAAATATTTTATTTATAAAAACACAGCGGACATTCAAATCGTTGCAACTGATGTCTGCTATCAAACGATAAAATGAATTAATTTTCAAGTTCGAAGAAGAGAATGGTCAGTTGCCATTGTTCCAATAACAGTATAGATGAGATCATTGTAAATGGGCATCATCATGAGTTCTTGTTTATTTCATAATTCTCAACAATCAACAATTTAGTTGGCAGTTTGAATTCTTGATCAAGATTGTAGCTGAGCCAAATTTTGTTACATATTGCAAATTGAACTTATGTGCATACTTATAAATCTGATTACAATAAATTGCAATTATGGTCAATTCATGGTCATATATGAACAAATAAATTGTTTTTAATAAACCAAAAGTTGCCGTATACTAGTCTAAAAAAAGTTATGAACAAGTCAGAATTTTTCAGTTAGTTTGCTTCAGTATTATTATTGGTTAATGAGCAAATTTCTTTGTTTTCTTATTTGTCCTCTTCTTTTTTTTCAGATGTTTCTTCTCTTACGAATTTAAGAATTGGTTTACAGTCTTCTTTTCATGTTCTTCAATGAAAGGAAAAATTTGAAATTGTTTTAACCACTTTTCTTTTTTACTCCTGACAAATGCGTATGGATTAATTCTATTCACTTATACGGAATTCTATTCACTTTCTTTCCATACATAAATAAATTATATTAATTTATTTAAGTAAATATATTTACCATAGTCATGAAAAAACAGTTATCATAAGCCACTGTTTTTTCCAGATACAATCATGAATAAGTTTCGAAACAAACTGTTTCTTTAAGTTAATAATCTTAATAGAGATTGTAAACAATGTACCGAGCGTCCCGTAAATTTGTAAATACTTTAAAAATTCATAAAAATTGAAGGAATGAGTATATTTTAATGCGGTTTGTGAAACTGTTATTCTCATGAAGGGGGAGTTTTTTTTCATACAAAAAAAAGAGAAAAAAAGGAATAGTTCAAAAATTTGTCGATAGAGGGCGCTAAACACAAGCAAAACATACAATTCTACGGGGAAAATACTTTTATTTGCATGCAAGCAATTGTTTACATGCGTATCGCACCAGTACTACAGTACTTGTTCTATGTGTCCGCCATCACCACAAATAACAGTTTGGAAGCGGGAGACAACACTGGTAACTGCATCATACAGCATATCCGGATGAATGCATGAGATTTCGTGGCGAATGGCTTCCTTTAGCTGCACTAACGAAGTTGGCCTATGGCGGTACACCCGAGACTTAAGGCAACCCCATAGCCAAAAATCAAGGGGTGTTAAATCTGGTGAGCGAGGGGGCCATTCATGTGTAAAGTGACGGTTGATTATCCGTTCTTCAGTAAAAGTTCTCAAAAATGCCTTCACTTCGGTGTCGATGTGAGGAGGTGCCCCGTCTTGCATGAATGTCACTGTGTCAAGGACATCGTGTTCCAATAAGGAAGGTATCACTTCCTTCTGTAACATTTCCAAGTAACTTGTTCCATTAACTGAACATGTCTTCCATCCTGCTTTTTTACAGGGTTTTTCAAAGAAAAAAGGGTTTACAATAATGGATGCAGTAAAACCACACCAAACAGTAACCCGTGGTGAATGCAGTGGCTTCTCAGTGTAAGCATTTGGATTCTCATGTGCCCATATTCTACAGTTATGGGTATTAACTGCTCCATGAAAAGCAAATTGAGCCTCATCTGTCCATAATATTTTCAGCAGCCATCGCGGATCATCTTCAATTTTCGCCAAAGCCCAATTTTAGAATTCCAATCTCTTATCTGTATCATTTGGTAAGAGTTGATGTAGCGATTGCAATTTGTATGGGTACAATTGCAATACACCATGAAGGATACGGTACACCGAAGTCTTTGGTATACCAGTTATTCGTGCCACTTCTCGTGCGCTACTGACTGACTGCACTTGTAAACTGTTCCCTTAGCGTGTCCATTTGCGAAGAGACATCGAGGGTACGGACTGTTGTTAAACGAGGTTCACCACTGCGTGGCCGATGACACAAACTTCCAGTTTCTTCGAAACGGCGTACTAGGGAAACAAGTCCAGCAGGAGTGATCGGACCTGAACCTTTCTTCAATCTTTTCTGGGTCCTAAACTTTCGTAAAGCTTCAGCCGCCGATTCGTTGCTGACATAAAACAACTTTACCAATAGTGCTTTATCCACCAGTGTCAACATCTTAATGCAAACCTTTAGAAATGATGTGTCAATCGCTCACTCTGCCTTTTATAAGACTTTAATTTGCATATTTCCACTGATTTGCCTGTGTGCAGCGCCCTCCATTGAAAAATTTTTGAATTATTTTTTTCTGTATCAAAAAAAAGAATCCCCCTTCATGAGAATAATAGTTTCGCAAACCACATTCAAATATACCCAGTCCTTCAATTTTTATGAATTTTTAAAGTATTTACAAATTTATGGGACACCCGGTATATAACGTATAATTTTAAATATAATTGTCAGTATTTTCTTGAATTTAATATAGTTTATAATTAATTGTTTAATCACACATGAAAAGAAATGTTGAACATAATTATGAAATCCTAATAAACAAACTATTCAGTGCTTTGTAATTAACAGATGAAGAACTATTAATTTTTTATATTTTATCAGATACATTAATCTTCTTTCTTTAACATTTATTGAATCTAAAGTATTTATAAAAATGGTCTATTTACCTTTAAACATTTCAAAGTGCTATTTAAGAGACTTCAATATTAGTTAATAACACTCACATAGAGAAAAGAAAGTATATATATTTCAATGAATTGAAAGTAAAATGGAAATGAAATAACCATCATTCCTTTTATACTTAAACATGACAATCTGCTTGGTAAAATTATTAATATTTAAATATTTTAATACAATGTGCTCACTTTACATGAAATAAAAGCATTTTTAAAAGTATTAAAAATATTTTTTATTTCAAAATATATATTTTTTTCTATAATAAGTCATAATACGTTCTATTCAAAATTTATTCAAAAAATTCAGTAACTAAGCTTTTCTAGATATTTATGAATCTATATGTTTCCAATCTTCATGAACTCCGAAAAACACATTTTTGTTATTGTATATATCTGTCAGTCTGTCTGCCTGTGAAAGAAATAACTCGAATTGCCCATTTTGAGTTAGAATGCTGAAATTTGGTGGATGGGATTACGACCAGCATTTTATATTTCTATTAAAATTTGAAATCAGGAAGTCTGCCTATCTATGTATTCGAGAAAAAATGAACTAGATAACTACAAAAAGCGAAGAGGTAGGTTTTAATTTTATAAATTAAATTAAAATAAAAAAAATAATACACAAATTTAACATCTAAAATATAGATACAGTAGACTCCCGATTATCCGCGGGCGGGTTATCCGCGCCTGCCGCACTAAGTTTTTATTTTGCTTCCAAGCAAAGAGAAAATGCTTCCAAAGCAAGAAGCAAACACAAATGACTGATTTGTTCAAAAAGGTGTAGTTTTACAGTTATGCTTTTGTAATTACATAATACATTACAGTATTAAAACAGTACATATGTATTAATTTTTCTGTGTATCCTTGACACCTCTCGTAAGTACAAAGCACTTTTCTGTTTTCATTAACAAAATGCATTTTAGGTTAGTTTTGAGTGATACACTAACATATTAAGCGTTAAACATTTCCTGCTGTTTATTTTCCTTTTTATTGTACATAAAACGATTTTTCAAAGTTGGAATGACTGTTCTCTCTTTTGCTATACCCGTTTTTAGCTTTTTTCGGATTATCCGCGATTTTTGTTATCCGCGGCGGCCGCGCCACCCAATTCCGCGGATAATCGGGAGTGTACTATATAAAATTTGGAATGAAAACCTTCAAAAAGTTGATTGTCTGTCTACCTGTACCTTCACATATACATAAATGCGATCCTTATAAGTGCAATGGCTGGCATTACGAAAAATCCAATATGAGCGGCCTTCCTGAAACTCTTCCGGATACTGTTTAATGGAAATGTTAGCCCTCCCCCCCCTCCACTCAAACATTAAATAGTTTACTTTAGATAAGCCCATGAATACCTTGTTTGACATATGCAAACAGTAGTTACAAATATTTAATTTCAGAGGGAAAAAGGTCTTCTTAGTAAATCTTTCGAGTAAGCTTTCATGAATTATTTGATGGTTACTTCCTGGCATTTGATTATACACAAAAATCTAAAAATACAGTTTATGAACGCCTTTCTTTCCGTCTATTGTAAGCAGAATCTGGCAAATAAATTGTTGTCACAAGATAACAAATCAAGCTTTATTTATTTAAGACCTTGCGTTTTTGAGTTATTTCTTTAATATGCATAAGAAAGTAGTGAAAGAAGACGATCAACTATTTGGTTTAAAACTTAATAAAAATTCTACATTTCTGGTTCTAAATCTGTGTGTAAAATTTTATTTATGCAACTTTTTACGTTTTATAGTAATTGCGTTTACTTGCACTTGTGCAGAGGGCGGACAGTCTTCTTCTGAATGGGTTTTCATTCAAAGTTTGGCAGAAATCTACATATATAGTTTCATGACTATAAAACAAATTTAATCCACCAAGATCAAAGCGTTTATTGAGTTCTGGTGTTAAGATAGAATGAAATAATTCCAAAAATAGGTTTTTAGGACTCAAGGAAGTTTGAAATGTGGAATTCGTCAAAGCCCAGAATTCGATTCAAATGATTACAATACTATTTTTTATATATTTCTTCTATAAAAAGTTTTTATAAAATCAATCTTTTCAAATGAATAGCCGTAATTCATTGACATTCTCGCTTTAAAATGTTAGTGTTTGAATTGTTCGAAACTGATAGTATAAACAGTAATTTGAAAGAAATGTTCACAATTTTATTTCTATGCTAAAATTTTCTTTTTAAACTAATGATTTTAAAATTTCCAATGACCAGCCTGCAGAACATTAAAAATTATAATTGGATACACTAGAAAGAAGTAACATATTGTTACAGATTTCATCTCTGCCGGATTTTTTTTTGCTAGTGTTAGTGATATGGTGAAGAGAACACACAATCAGCAGGTCTCAGTAGAGAACAACGATGACGTTTATTTACAAGAAGACACGAGTATACAAAGACGATGAATAAACAGACGACAAATGTGCGAGAGAGTAGAGACGAACACAGGACAGAACACAGTAGCACACTATAGACAACAGCAGTCTACAAGTATTAATCGTCCACAGCACACGAAGCGGCTAGACAGAATCCAGCCGGAGAGGTGATTCTGGGAGCTTCACTCGACCGTCTCTCCAACGGCTGAACTTCTCTCTTCAGCTGCTGATTCACTACTTTTTACAACTGGCAACTACACACAGTATACGACGACAGGATTCGGCACACAGCAGTTCAGTACTCGAAACACACAACGCTGGCAATTTGCCTTTGCTTCGTTATCCTCTCGAATACTCGTTACTTGTCGGCGACTCCGACTACCCACAACACGACGATGATCCACAGCTTGAGAGTGCCGGTCTTATATAGTTCCGGGAGGCGGTGCTAGAATCTTCTACACCAATAAGGCGTATCTCGGTTCTTAATGGAGGGATTGTGAAAATTCTCCAACTTTCCAGCATTATCCATTTTGTCACCAATGCCGCCAAATTCGTCACCAAATGGTCGCGAAGCTCTGAGGTCATTGACGCGGCACCCGCTCAGCACAGATCGTGCAACGGTCTTTCTTACGATGACACTATTGGGAAGCAAAATTACAGGTTTGTAACAATATATTGCCATTAGTTAAAAAGCTACATCGGTAATTTAAATAAATTAAACAATTCGCACTACAACTATATAATTTCTTGAGGCAAATTATTAAATGTGAACTTTCTATTTTTTGAGTATATATAATGTTTAATTACATTACACTAATCATATCTACGTCGCTTTCTATTGGGATCTTGATGCACAGAAAAACGCAGTTAATTGGTTTTTTTTTCTCCGAATACGAATTTAAAAGGGAATTCAAGTGACGAGTGTAAAAAACAGAAATAATTTTATAGTTTTATGTAAATTTTATTTCATTTATCATTGCATTGCTTTTGTAAGTCTTTTAGCATAGAAAATCATTCTTTTTTAAACTTTCAGTGCTGTTTTCGAAACAAGCGAATAATACTTAATCGGAATAAAATCCAAAATACTTCAAAAGCTGTAAGCAAAAACCAGGCTAGGGGAAAGATGAAAAAATGTTTCCTTTATAGCTTTTCTCCTTTTGACAATGAAATACGATTGTTGAAATGCGAGAGAATACGCGAAAAGGTCTTTTAAATTTGTTTTCTGTGAAAAACTAAGGTGGGTGTTTTATAAATTCAGAGATAATAAAAGGTACTAAAACTAAGAAATAGTGATGAATTTA
The DNA here is from genome assembly GCF_947563725.1 of Argiope bruennichi. NCBI lineage: Eukaryota > Metazoa > Arthropoda > Arachnida > Araneae > Araneidae > Argiope > Argiope bruennichi. The sequence goes on along the minus strand of NC_079152.1, from coordinate 114,287,993 downwards.
AAAAGTATTGAGAGAAATCCGAAGAGGTATTATAAAAAATTCATTTCTTCTTTTCTGCACAATTTTCCTACATAACATTGTTTTTTTACATTCTATTTAGTTTTGCTTTCTCAATTTGTTAATTTTTCGTATTTAATTTGTTTGACGCCTTTATTAAAAAATATGAAAAGCATATTTTTAGAGTACTAATTTTAATACGTTGCCCTTCAAAATTTGACTTTTTATAAATAAATTTCTTAGTATTACTTTTTATACGAATTTTATTTATCTCACCATTCGAGTGGCGCAGCATAGCCAGATTTGGCTTTTGTGCCAAAAACCCTAAATAACCAAACCAAACCTGCACAATTTTCCATATATTTCTTAAAACCAGATTTTCTTGCTATTTTCTGATTAATCGTCGGTGTTTTGAAATGTATTTTAGCGGTGTCAATGATATCTGAATTGTATGTGCATTCCCTTAAGAAAATTTAATACAATTGAAACAGAAAAATAGGCAAGATTTTCTTAGTTATCAAACGCCAACGGAGTATTTCTTTGCCTTTTGATTATGAGACGGTTTAATTCACATCTCATTTTGAATCCTTGCAAGTGCTTCACAATCCGTAATAAGAAGATGATGAGAAACATGAATTTACCAACATGCAATAATTACTAATTTCCCAATGCATCATTCTGAGACCTCATGGCACATGGTATAAACTTTTAAGTGAATTAATCCCATATGTACAATTTCTGAGGAAATATACGGTTTCAAAACGTTGATTCTACAATTCCTTTGCAAATTGACACTGTTTACATTAATATGTTTTGAGTATATACGCTTCTTTTTTGAATATCATGTAATTTGGGGAAAGAGTGTATAATGAAGATAATACATGATTCGGCAATGCATACAACTAATTTCCACCTGAAAACATCTATTACGATAGATTCATTATGCACTCGGTTTTCATACATAGCAGATATTAAGAGCAATAATACAGCTTTGGAGATAGGACTATACTATCAGGCTACCACAGCCAAATTTTCAGTGCAATATAACAGCTTTGGATGTGGTGATGTATCACTAGGTCACCGCAGCCACATAAGGTAGTATTTAACTGCGGTTTAATTGCGAATCATAATTGCGTTAGTAAGTGACTATTGTACGCTATCGCATAATTTTTTTGTTAGATTCACAAAAGAGCTGTTCAGAGATCGCATATCTACATTTCTTAGCGAGAAATCACAACAAAAATATACGATAAAACAGACATTTGATGCAATCTTCAACTTTCATTAAATAATTATTTCCTTTAAGTTTCTGGGGAAAAAAATGAGAAATTAAATCTTTGTTGCCTTTATAGTATATAATAGTTGATAGAAATTGAAGTGCTTTCACTGAGTATTATTGGAGACTTCCTTAAAATTGAATTAATGCATTTATGATAGAATTCAAAATCATTAAATGTTAATAAAATAATTTCTTTAAAATTGGTATTTAGAAAATCTTAATGATTCAGAATTTCAATTCAGAAATTCTCATACTGTTTTTTTCCCGAAATGTAACTTTATAAATCCAAATTATAAAGCACATTATTTTAAACCTGAAATGATTGAATCTCATTCTGAATTAGACAGATTTTAGGTTACAAGGTATAAAAGCCGAAATAATTAAAAATTTTCTTATGTAACTTTCTTGATGCATATTTTGTTTTAAATTTTGTAAGCACTTAAAAATCGAAAAACATTTCTTTTTTTAACTTTTATACTGAAACGTTTAAGTGCTAAACAATGTTAAAGACTTTCAATTTCGAATTTGTAAAATAAAATCCTTTTTAAAAATGTAGATGTCATTTTTTTATATATAACATAATGTCATGTCCTGTTCAGCACATTTTTTCTCTATTTCATCAAATGAATATCCATCAACTTTTATCAGAAAATTTTTACTTAAAAGCATACATATAATGGTTAGAGATAGACATTTTGATTAAATAAAATGAATCCTTTTATCTACCTTAATTGCCTTTACTTTTTTTAAAGAAAAGTTTTTTCAAACTACACAATAATATGGAATGATGTACTAATGATTTTATTTAGGTTGTTTATCAGTCAAATGACAAAAAAGGGCAGAACTCTAACCCTAAATGACCACATATAAAAAAAAATTGATGATCTCAAAACAAAGTATCTACTTTTGTTCTCTAAATTGAGATTCTTAAGAACAAAATATATGAATAGAATTGCTTGAAAGATGATTCAAGATATTAATGAAAATTATATTTATTGTTGTCATTTATTATAATATAATGGACATTCAAGTTTGTGATTTTTATTGGATATTCATGAACAAAGCCCGAAAAAACAGGAAAGAAAATGAAACTTGATTTTGTTTGGATTGTGTTAAGCTTCTTGCTATTGTACATTTTAATTTACATGTTTTTTTTTATTATATTACTTTTGGAGCGTTATAAATTGGCTAATGGAAAATAAAAATTTATTTTGTAATATTCAAATACTATTTAGTTCTTATTTTTAAAACTTATTTTTAATTTCTTTTTAATTTATTCATTTATGTTCCTTTTTATACAATTTATGGATGCGATAATTGATCAATTGGGTCTCTGATAAAGTTATGAAATATTTTCTTGTAAAATTTTTTAAAATTGATTCTTGGACATTCCTAAGATAATTTTAGTAATTTGTGGTTTTAAGAAATTCTCGGCTCTATTAATTCTAATTGAATAACAGAATTGTTCTGCGTACTTATAATAGTATATAAAAAAGAACAAATTATAAAAAAAAAAAAAAAACGTATATTAACTCAGAAAATTTAGGCTTAATCATGAAGTTGGTAGCAACATTTTCTCATGATGTATAGGATTGAATTCAACCTAACATCAGATTGTTCAATTGATAAGATCATCAGATAGGCGAGAAAATAATAAATTAATCATCTGAATAGCAGAATAGTACTGTGTTCGAGAAGTCTAATTTCTCATGTACTAAATATCATACATCCCTGAATCACAGATTTTTGCTGTATTTTATTTGAAAAAGCATGCAAGCTTTGTCACAGATCCATTGTTTAACGTATTTCAGAATCTATTTTTTAAATGTTGTTCGATTTATACACTGTTTATGCGTCACACATGTATACTAGACTTTGAAAATTATGTTCAAGAGACTTCAGCACTCAGTTAACATACGCGAAGTAAAAAATGGTGAATCTTTGAAAGATGGTGCGGTACTGATTTACTCAGTAGTAAATATTTGCTAAAGGCGTACAAATTGCTAAAGACTTTGTGCATTTTTAGATTAAGAATTCTATGAAAATTAACCTTACAGGTAATTTGTTTTATATATTTCCGATTGCTTTTATTAGTGTAAAACATTCATATGCTTGATTTATCAATTGTTTAAGGGAACTAAATTCATAAATTCCTTTTGGCGCATTAAATTGGTGCTTGGGAGAGATAGAAGTATCATTTTTCTGAATTCTGAATTGGGCGTCCTTTTTCCTTTGGTTTTTGGAAATAGTTTGCTGTCTACCGATAATACTTTATGATAATAACAATAATCAACATTTCAACAAATGACATGATTTGTTTAGGATATTTCTAACATTATAAATAAAATGAGGCTTTGTACTAAATATAATTCAGTTTACAACAGGTAACCAAAAAAGTTCTGTTGCTTCTTGTTAAAAAAGGACAAATATAAGACTGTATTGAAAATAACACAATTTATTTATAAAAATAACCACCCTCATATTCAATAACCTTTTGCTAACGGGAAGCAAACCTATAATTTCCATTTTTTTTAATAGTCACGATTTTTAGAGCTGAAAAAGCTCTCTAACTCAGTTTCCGTAGCCAAACTCTGTTTCTAAACTGTAGATTTCACAGAAAAAATATCTAAACTTAAAAATAGGTAAAATAGGTGATAGTCAAAAGTATTATTATCAGGATTATAAAGAGGGTGCAAAAGACGTTCCCATCCAAGGATCCAAATTTATCAGAATTTACAAGTGAGACGTAAAGCCTAGCACTATCGTGTAAGAAAAGAGCACCTTTACGGTTCACTAAAACTAGTTGCTTTATCGAAAGTGATTTGGAACATGACGGAGTTGGTCACTGTAGAAGTTAGCAGAAATAGTCTGGCCAGATGGCAAGAGTTCATTTTGAATAATTCAATTTGAGGTCCATCATATCAACAATGAAACCTTCTGCTGATGGTTATTTGGTTTGCTGGACTGTGGCTCAGCATCAGTGGATAACAACCAATGATGCGATCTTCTGGGATTGCTGTAGAAGAGACACTTCTCACCACTAGTTAAGACACGGTCAAGAAATGGTTCCGTTTGATGACGATGAAGCTATCCCAAACAAATATTCAAGCGTTTTAGTTTATTGGCAGGTTTCAGTTGATGATATATCCATTTACTGAGCTTGTAAACTTTCCTAAGACTATGCAAATGTAAGCAGGCAGTTTGATCACTTATGGAGAACCTATGTTATAACAACAACAGGTATGTCTGAGTGGAATCTTCTTCGATTGCAGCAATCCCAAATGAACCCAATTCCATTCATCGTTTACAATGACGTATGGCCGCCTTCTCGTTGTGCATCTTTAAGCGACACCTCACCGGAAGAAAATTTTCTAAGCCACCTTTGGGTGTACGAATGCTGACAGAAATTTCTCCAAAGTCCTAGCATAATTTTTTTTTCCATTTTCGCAGTATTTGTTCTAAATTTAAGCTCATATAATATACAATCAATAATTATAGAGTTTGGAGAATTCATCAACACGCCAAGCTCACACAGGTCAAATTTTATAATGTTAAGAGAAAATCTTTTCGTTTCTCTTTATATATGATAAGAGTGCATTAAATCTTGATTACCATATACTGGAATTGTGTATTGCGTGTAACATTCTTTAAATTATTGTATTATAGGTTTTAAAGTTATCCAACATTTTATTTCAAAAGATGGCTTTTTAATTACAGTAATGACTCCTCTTCTGTATTATATCCAAAATTGCACAAAAAAAGCCCCTTCACTGAAATGAAACATAATATTTAAGCAAAAATATATTAACACAAGCAGATAAACTTAAAATTTTGAAAATAGGAAAACTTATCTGAATCGTTGAAAAGACCAATAAATGCTTATAATTTGGGTGAAGATAAAATAAAGAAACTAAAAACATTTGACGCATGAGAAATTAATCAAATATGGATATTATTTTAAGAACTTACCAAATTTATAGGATACATGCATTTATTTCAAATAAAATTCATTTCCAGAAAAATATCTAAATTTCTTCAAGAAAAACTTATACCTCATCGCAAGGTGTTTCTATACAATATTTTTAATAGTATCGACTCATTTCTATTGCACTGAAAGTAATGTCATTAGCTCAAAAATAATGGAAATACACAGAAGAATTCCTAGAAGTCAGACATATCTTTTTCCTTAGCTTGAAAAAAAAATTACTAATGTATTGTTATTTATACAGCTTACAAATAGAAACAATGCAAAGATAAAAAAAAATATTTAATATTATTTAAAATATTCTTAAATCTCTATTTTAAAATTCTTTTTTTTTCAAAGAAATCGGGAATGGAATTCAAAGTGGAATTGAACCAATGAAATAATTATTTGAAAAGAAAAATAGGATTTTCTTTTACAAACATTCAAGACAAAATGTAATGAATAGAATAGTCAATTGTGTTTCATTCGAAAAGTAAAGAGAATTGATGAAAATAAAATTTATAATAAATAAGGATTGTAAAGAACATGTTTATTTAAACATTTATAATTTTTTTTGAAAAGAACTATTGGTTAATTTTAGAAGAAAAACATTATTTAAAATGTCGTATTTCAATATATATATATATATATATATATATATATATATATATATATATATATATAGTTACCGATTGAACCATTTTATTTATATTTATTTTATGATTACATAATATTGCATTAAAATACTTTTCTTTGCTTTTTTTTTAATAATTTTTCTTATTTATGTTTTTGAAAAACCAGTTTTACAAAAAATCTTGGTATACGTTATAAATTAGGTAAATCAGAAATTTAAAATTTCTTTAAATAGAAAGAATATAATCTCTTGAATTGATATTTTCTCTTGATTGTTCTATGTATTATCCTTTATAAGTTTGGTTGGAATTTTATGAAAGAAACGTCTAACACCTTAAACTTGTGTTATATAATGTTTATAAGACAATAACGAAACTGAACATGTTTCTACCATTGGCTCAACAAATTGGTTAAGTAATTCACCAGCAATCCCACAAATTAGTCTATTCTTTATAAATTTCTCGGAAATCTTATTATTTCAGAATTTTCCCATCAATTTCTCAAATTATTTGCTTTTAGATTCCAATATCTGTAGACGATAAAAACCAATATTTCAATAGAAAAAAAAATTTGAATTTTCTTTTATAAACACTATAAAGGATTCATGTAATTTCAACGTATTTAGTAAAAAATTTCTCATTTCTTTATTTGGCCCAAAGAAATGAGAATCAGATTCAGTTATGAAATGCATATTGTATGAACGCTGAATGCTTTATGAATGCTGAATTTGTATTGCATTGGTCTTATAATTTTCTTGAAATTAATATTTTCTAAGTCACTGAAAAGTTTTTTTGCATCTCTAGGTACTAACATATTTGATCTTTACTAATTGGATAATTTTTGAAATTTCAACTTCTCATAAGGAGATATCGTTCTTCAACTGTCAATCAATATTTGCATTTTGAAAATCTTGCTTGAACAAGATGAAATTGATATTTCTATTTTTATGTTTTATGTTCAATATTTCATTATAGATTATTCAGAAGTGATTTTTATTTTTGTAATTTATTTTATTTATAAGTGATACATTACAAGTGATTCTACAAATGATAGTATTTTGCTACTAGCTCTTCTGAAACTTAAGATCTTTAGACCAGTAAGTATAAAAGGTGCTTTTTTTTCAGCGAACTCTTACAAAATATAATTTGTTTGATTAAAGATTTTAAAATTTTCATATCTTCAAATCAAATTTCAACATCAATATAAATGGGACTCTTGATTTTTTTACTTTCAATCATGGACTGCAAGTTGAAGAATTGACAAAATATTTCATATATTATGAAATTTTAAGGATATGTTGTTTCATATAAACAGAATAGATATTTCATTCATCAGTTCCAAATACTTTTTTTTCTTTTATTCAAAATAATTAATAATTTATAATAATAGTATTTATTAAGTTGATATTAGAAAATGTGTAATAAAAAAAAATGTTATTTTCTTTTTGTATATTTAATATGGACAGTTTTATCATATTGTAATGTGATAGAATTCATTAGATTTTATTATTTTAGTAAATTGCGAATTGACATAAAAATAATAGTGAAAAAGTTATTCTACCGAAAGAGTATTTACTTGTTAATCTACCAAATTCAGAATTGGATTCATTCGAACAATTGTAATATATTATGAACTAGCAGTACCTACACAGCTGTTGCCCGTGGCATAACATCAAAGAGGAAAAATTAGTTTTAAACTTAAGTCTAGCCACCACCCGATATAACATGGGAAAGTCATGCGGAATCAAAAAGATAATGAGAAATCATCAAAAATAACTACAAAACAATTTTTATAGCACATATTCAGAAATATTTATTGCTAAGCTTTGATATACAGTCATTAGGCGCCTTGCGAGGTTGTCAATTTTTAGGTGGCGCTTATGCTACCGTTATCCTATTGCTGCCTTTCTCGCCACATTCGGCCATTTCGCTAAAATTTGGCCATAAATTATTTTTTGGCGAAACTGACTGTATATCAAAGCTGTTCCAAAAGCTGAACAATATGGACAGACTATAGGCATTGTTAGTATTAAAACCGAGGCATCATTTCTGTAATCCACATATGGATCGAAATTCAGAGCGGAGTACTCCTTTTTGGACCAAATATCAGGAACGTATACTCTTCCACTTCTTCTGTGTCTCAAATTTAAATATCTTTCTCTGTCAGCAGACAGAGAGATTCATTATATCTCTGTAATTCAATTGCAGTGCGATTTAAAGAGAAATGATTACTTCGCTCAGCAGGTTCTCCTTTGAAGAAAGTTTGGACATTCTTTCTCTGATCTTCGCTAACCTAACTCTTCTTTCCTCTACATTTTCATTATCGCACAACACAACAAACGAAGCGTTTTGGCATTTAATGTGCTCCGGCCAAGGTTGGATTTCCTTTTTTGGGCATAATGAGTTTTGAATGGCTGTTTAAAATCAGACGTATACAAAGAAATGTATCGCATATGAATACCACAATTCTTGCTATTTGCGCATGCTCAGTTTGAGGTTTCCGCACATGCAAGGATAAGTGCAAAGCACAGATACTGCCATTTTACGCATGCGTGAATCTTAGTGGGGAAATAATTAAAATCGTAATTATAACACTCCTCTTTTATTTTCATATAACTTCAATATATTAAAACATTCACCAATAAAAGCTCTACAAAATGGTTTAAATATATCTAAAATTAATTAAATAGTTGTCGAGTTTTTTGGGTTTAAACATTCAAACGCATTCAGGAGCCTTCATTTTATACTATGTATAGATAAAGGCTAACAATGCCTTTTCCCTATGTCTTAGCTTATATATAAAATTTAATATTCATAAAAATTTTCATGAATATCATTTGCATGATAGTGTCTTTCAGACCTATACAGCTACTGATAGTTATTACACAGCAACTGGAATTCACCAGCTAAAAACTTTTTGAATACTCATTCATTATTATGTTAATCCCCCCCCATAAAAATAAAGACCTTGGGAAGGGCAATGAATTCTGTCTGTATTCATAATTTTATTTGCACTCATAGATTTTATGGTTCATACAAAAGTGTTTAATATTGAATGCAGTTACTTTTATACTTGTAGCTAGAATACTGAAGAAGACGCATGCATGCAATTACACATAACAGACAGATGATTACTTGTAGCTAGAATACTGAAGAAGACGCATGCATGCAATTACACATAACAGACAGATGATTACTTGTAGCTAGAATACTGAAGAAGACGCATGCATGCAATTACACATAACAGACAGATGATTAAACTTTAAAAGAATTTTGTACCAAATATGAGGTGGATCTGCACTTTAAGTACTAAATCTATGCATCAAATGTAATGCTAAGATTATTTGATATATCTATTCTTAAAGATATGACATAATTATGTTCACTTGTATTGAAACACAATGACAGAAATTTTGTTAACGTGTTTGTTCAAATTTCATTTAAATCAACAAATTTAGTGCTAATATAGCATGCTAATTTTCATCCGCTTACCTCTATTGTTCATTTACAGCAATCACAAATAGACAGAAAAACATAAACATAGAGCCAAAAATATATATATATTTCTATTCAACGAAGTCAAAAAACGTGTGGATTCATTCAACTGCATTACTACTCTTTTAGCAATTGCATTATTACCTACTCCTCTTTTTATACATCGTGTATGAGAGAGTAAATAATTAATAATTTTCTCATATAATTTTTAAAAAAAATCATTTGAGAATCGAATTGGTTAGTTTTCATTGAATTATCTAAAAGGTAATAGCTAATTTATACTATTGAATAATAAATATATATATTTGTTCAAGAAAGCGAATTTGATCAATGTACTATTAATGTAAAATTCAAAAAAATATTTTTATCTATATGATGTTGTCGTAAAGATAATTCAAAGTAATAATAATTCCATTAGATAGATTACAATATGTTTTGTAGATATTGGTTGGGCTCCAAGTTTTGAGAATACATTCAGAGAGCAAAATTCATGTTATTATTATTCGCCTGTCTCTCAAGCCACTCTATGCATCTGGGAAATCAGAAATGAACCTCTATTTTAAATTTCTTCCTACTTCATCTTTCTATTTAGAATTATTAAAATGCTGATGAAGATTTGTTTTCTATTCTTGTTCTTAACTTGATAAAATAATTTTCTGGAAAACAATAAGCGCAAGTTGCAATTTATTTTCTTTTTAAAATCGTTTTCATTTCCTTTTGTGATTTTTTTTTGCTTCATCTTGAATAGGAGTGCATCCTTTTTTTTTTTTTTTTTTTTTTGCTTCTTCATGAAACAAATAAATGCATATTATATTGGCTGTTCTCTCAAAATCATTCATCTCTATGCCATTGGCAAAAAAATTATAATATAAATATATAAATAATAAATATAAAAATATATAAAAGGGAAAATGCTTTAATTGAATTGAAACAAGTATTCTTTAATTGATAATAATTATAATTTATGTTAATTCAGTCAATAAATATACAGCTGAAAAAATTACGAAATCTAAATTTTTCTACAATGCCTCAGATCTATTTCTCATTTTTGACAAAATAAGCTTGACTTAGTCAGAAACATTTTAAACAAATAGAAAGCAATATAAAATATAATTTCTTGCTTCATTTCTCCACCAGAAATAATAAGTATATGCCTAATGTTTTAGAAATTATATATTGTACCAGTATTAGATTGGATACTTTATCTACATGTTATGTAATTCTTTTACAGTAAAATATCTAACAAAACGGAAGCTTAATTTGAATCGTAACATAACCATTTTCCACAAATAATTAAAAATATATTACCATTATATCATTTTCTAACACATATATTATCCAAAAAATTGTTGATAAATTTATGGATCCAAAAGAAATTTTAATATGATATTATTTTGTATAGCAAATTTTTAATTTTGATAGGCAAAAAAAAAAAAATGAAATGTTCACTTAAGCAATATTTTGTCGTTTTATTCCCCATTTTAAATCTTTAAACGCTTTCAGAGTTTCAAAAGTACAAAAATATAACTAAAAATAATTAAAATTATCTAGACATTTAAGAAATACGTTATATAATTATTGCATTGATATACCCAAAACATTTATCGCCTCAAATTTAAATTCAAGAAGAAAAGCATTTCCTTGCTAATCATTCAATAAATGCTATTCAAAATAAAACTAATTCAGTCTCAAAAGTACAAAACTGCGACTGAAAATAATTAAAATTAGACAAAGAAATACAATAGAAATAATTATCGCATTTATATACCAAAAAACTTATTAAAGCAAATTTAAATACAAGAAGAAAAATTTTTATTACTAATCATTCACTAAATTATGTTTGAATGAAAATACATTTAAGATTAATACAGATCTATTAATGAAGCAATATTTTCTTTTACTGTTTTAAAAAGAATATATTTTTGTCATGGAAATCAAATGAGGATATAAATAATATTTAATTTAGGATATAAAATGTATTATCTTTTATAGCCAAGAACCATTTGATTAATTTAATGTAAATGGAAAACGACAAATAATGACCAATCAATTTATATAGACATCTGTGCCTTTCTGTAATTATTTTCTTTATTTCGATAGACAGCAATATTGGAAAACAGTCAATTTACATTATTGGTTTCTACTGAGATTTTATAAAGGAAATAGAAAATCACTATTTTCTTCCTTTGCCAGTGCATAAGAGTCGAGTTTAACGGCTGTCTACACAACAGTGCAATTCGAATATCCATCAATATTCATGTAAGAAATTATCCTTCAGGAGGGTATTCTCTGTTAACGGAGAGTAATTAACTCAACCCCATACCATTATTACATTCTCAGAAAGAGCAAGAACTGGCTTAATAAATTGTGGGTAAAATTCCATTCTCTTATTCATGGGTGTTGCTGAAAGTAGTCGAGTAGGCAATGAAGTCAAACAAATTTAAGAACTTTATTTCTATGAATAAACTAATTTTATTTAGTTACGAAGATTAAGAAATATTTTTAACGATATAATTATAAGATTTTGATAAGAATCATAAAATTCGTTACAATATATTTTCGTTTTTATATAAGAAATTCTTACTCTCAAAGATTAGGGCAAATAGAAATTTGTTTAAAATTGAATATTTTTAAAGAATTTAAATAAAAATATAATTAATTAAATTTAGTATTGAGACATATGATAGTTATATGTATTTTTGAATATGGCAATTACAGACATAATGATTATTTGGGCCTTGAAATGAATTTGAATGTAATTTTAATATTTCTCATATAGATATCTGATATAAGAGAGCGGTATTCAGTGAAAGATATTTTCAATTATTTCTAATATAATATCTTTAAGATGCAAAAGTTCCAGTTAAGTACTTATCCTAGTTTCCACAAAGGTATCGAAAAAAGTATTTTTTACTAAATATGTATTAATGAATGTGCTTATAAAAGGATTGTAATAATAGATTAAATATTAAGGAGTATTTAATATTTCCAATTTAGTATATTTTCATTGATTTTAGAATTTTTGAATGTCATCGAGTTTCCAATATAGCTCATCTAATTATTCTCTTACAGAGAATCAATAATAGCAATATTAAACGAAACAGCTGGTTCCATGGAATTTTATTATGGATATTTATTGCCTTTCTAACTTATATGCTTCTAACTATTTTATAATGTAATTGATCAAAAGTTGGGTAGATCCTCGAAAGCGTTAAGAAACATGTAAAAGATATCTGATGATTCCCATTAATGTAGTGTACGGAGCGTCCCCCTAGCGGCGTTAGCGGTACGGAGCGTCCCCCTGGCGGCGTTCCCGGTACGGAGTGTCATCCTAACGGCGCTCGCGTTGTCTCTCAACAGCCAATAAGAAGCTATCTGATTCCCGCTCTAAGAACTGTGTTCGGTACTGTACTAGCGTCCCTCGATGTAAAGCGGCCCAGCCGTTCGTCCAGTTCATTAAATTTGTTTATGTTAAATTAGTGTGCGATTCTCTTAATATGAGCCATCTCTACGCATTAATCTCAATCGGGCTTTCCCCTAGGGCCCGTGAGAGATATTTAATTTGATATATTATCCGATTAGTAGAGGCATGTTTTTCGAGCCAGAGTTAACATACCTCTACATGTGGGGGCTCGGTCCGGAGTGCAATGACCTCGGAAATAGAAAAATAATCTTCGATCCAGTAAGAAGCTGGGAATTTCGCCATTAGTTTTCGTCGAATTATCTTCGGATCGGCAGTGGCCGACAAAATATTTCAAGAAAAGTCTTCGGATCGGCAGTGGCCGACAAAATATTTCAAGAAAATCTTCGGCTCGGCAGTGGTCGACAAAAATTTTCAAGCAAATCTTCGGTTCGGCAGTGGTCGACAAATTTTTCAAGCAAATCTTCGCTTCGGCAGTGGCCGACAAATTGTGAAGTTCCTGCATATTATCTCAACGGATATAATTGAAGAAGAACAGGTAGGAGAATTTTCTATATCATTTTGATTAAAGAATCTTGCAAGCATTTATTTTAAGATTTGTATATTTGTGAATGACTTTTTCAAGAAAAAGAAACTGCTTGAATGTGTTTATTTTAGAAATTTCTGTTTTGAAGAAATATTAGCATTATTATTATTATCGTTATTACATTAGCATTTGTTATTAGGAAAAATAAAGGCATATTCAAAATGTTTAAAAATACAAAAAAGAAAGATTTAATTATTGTCGCTGAAGCAATAGGTGAGGTAGTTCCGGAAAAAACAAATATTGTGAAGCTTAAACAAATTATAGAAAATAGCCAAGCGGCTAAAGATGATTTGGAATTTGTTAAAGACATTATCATTTCAACTGTAGAGGAACGCGAAAAAATAGAAGCAGAGGAACGCGGAAAAATAGTGGCCGAACGAGCGCGTGAAGAGGCAGAAAGAGCGCGTGAAGAGGCAGAAAAAGCGCGTGAAAAGGAAAGACAGTTTGAATTAGAAAAATTAAAACTAACTTTAGCTCATGAAGAAAGTATGAGAAACGTTCAAGCGACCGGAATAAGTAGTCCTAACGGACCTCCTCAAGAAAATCATGCGGAGTCCATCGAACAAATAATTAAAAGCATCCGCACATTAACAATGCCAATACCAACTAAATCAGAAAATTTCAATTTATTTTTCAATATTTTGGAACGTGCTTTCGAAACAAAACAGGTTAAAACTGAATACAAAGCCGAAGTCCTTCTAAATTTGTTAGGCGAAAAATGCCGACATGTTTTGTTATACGCGAACGAAAGCGAAATAAAAGATTATGACGAAATCAAAAGAATAGTGTTAAGAGAATTCCAACCATCTGCTAAAGAATGTTGGGATAACTTTCAAGCCGCCAAAAGATTTAAAGGGGAAAATCACGTGCAATTCGTCTCAAGATTAAAAGCAAATTTAGAATATTATTTGGAACTAAGAAAAGTGAAAGATTTCGCGACCCTTTGTGAACTAATTGTAACCGATAAATTAACCAGCACTCTTGACAAGGACACATCCGAGCACATTTTGATCAAACAAGGCTCCGACTGGTTAAAACCGCTGATGTTAGCAAAAGAAATAGACATTTACTTTCGCGCAAGAAATAAAAGTTTGTTTTGGGAAGAGAGTAGATATACACATGACTACAGCTCAAGGCCGCGCGTCAATAATTCCCGCCAAAATAATGATAATGTACACGGTGGAAATATTGATAGGAAAACTTGTTTTAAATGTAATTCTTCATCGCATTTAATAAAATTCTGTCCCCAAAATGTTGATGCTAGACAACATAACAATCAGGGAAGATCCCATAACTCAAATCCTGTAAACTCCGTGTTAAAATCAAATGAAATTCCACAAGAATTAATAATCGCTGAGTTGGAATACGCAGATATTATTGTAAACGACGTTCCTATTAAAGCTTTGGTTGATAGCGGAAGCGTATTAATGATTATTAATCCTAAATATGTAAAGAAATTAAATTATGTAGGACGTAGCACAAAAATTAAATTAGCGAACAGTTCAATTGTCAGTCTTCCGTTAGTGGCGATAGATATTAGTCATGTTAATAAAAAGTCAGTAACGAAAAGAGTTTTAGCAGCTGTTGATACTAATATTTCTTTTGAATGCATTTTACCATCTAATAGTTATTTAGATCTTAAAAATACTTTTCCCAATAAAAATGATAATAATTCAACTTCTCCCATAAATGAAAATAAAAAAGATTTCGATTATGAGATAGTACATCGCTCAGGTAGTCAAATGCGTCACGTTGATTCACTTAGTAGATACCCAACAGTCATGACTGCACTTTGTGATGATTTAACAGCGCGAGTGCAAGTGGCACAGATGTCAGATGAATACATAAAAAAATTGAAAGAATTATGTAAAGATAACAACCAAGTTGATTTCGTGGTACAAAATAGCATTCTGTATAAATGTCAGGACAACCGTCGTTTGCTCGTAATACCTGAACTAATGAAACACGAAATAATTAAGAACGCGCATTCAAAAGGGCACTTCGCCGTGGAGAAAACTAAAAGCATTATCGAACGTGACTATTTTTTCCCGAATATGCAAAAAAGTATTGAATCGGTAATACAGAACTGTGTCGAATGCATCCTAGTCAACCGGAAGCGTGGTAAACCTGAAGGGTTCTTACATCCTATTCCGAAGGAAAACTTTCCTCTAAGTACTTACCATGTTGACTTTATTGGACCCTTAGTGTCAACCAATAAAAATTATAATCATATTCTTACTATAATAGATGCATTCTCAAAGTTTGTTTGGTTATATCCTGTTAAAGGTGTAACTGCAAAAGATGCAATTACGAAACTGCAATTGCAGGAAGCAGTATTCGGAAATCCTATGCGCATCATCACGGATAAAGGTTCTGCATTTACCTCCAAGGAATTTACAAACTATTGCGCAAATCAAAATATTAATCACATTCAAATCACCACAGGAATACCTCGAGGAAATGGACAAGTGGAAAGGGTTCATGGAACTCTTATCCCCCTGCTTGCCAAACTTTCCATCAATGATCCCACGAAATGGTACACTCATGTTCAAGCAGCACAACGTGTATTTAACTCTACTGCTCCACGGAGTACAAAATTTACTCCTTTCGAACTCATGATCGGTGTGCAAATGAGGCATAAAAATGACCAGAAAATTCTCGATATCCTACAGGAAGAATACGAGCAAATGGTCATCGACAGCCGCGAGGACATCCGCGAAGAAGCGCGACAGAATATCTTGCGCCTTCAAGAAGAGAATAAAAGAGCTTACAACAAGCGCAGGAAGAAAGCTACTCAATATAATCCAGGTGACTTAGTGGCCATACAGAGGACCCAATTCGGCAGTGGTTTGAAGCTTCGCCCGAAGTTCCATGGTCCCTATCGCATCACAGCGAAGAAGCCACACGAGAGGTACCTAGTGGAGAAAGTGGGAATCCACGAAGGCCCCAATCATACTTCTACAGCAGCAGATTATATGAAGCCTTGGTCTACAACTGCATAAAGCATCTACTTTACAAAATCTAAAAATTTTGCAAAAATCTAAAATTTTCTTTTTTGAGTTTTTCAGATTCTTTCTCAGATTGACGAGGACGTCAAGATCATCAGGACGGCCGATTGTAGTGTACGGAGCGTCCCCCTAGCGGCGTTAGCGGTACGGAGCGTCCCCCTGGCGGCGTTCCCGGTACGGAGTGTCATCCTAACGGCGCTCGCGTTGTCTCTCAACAGCCAATAAGAAGCTATCTGATTCCCGCTCTAAGAACTGTGTTCGGTACTGTACTAGCGTCCCTCGATGTAAAGCGGCCCAGCCGTTCGTCCAGTTCATTAAATTTGTTTATGTTAAATTAGTGTGCGATTCTCTTAATATGAGCCATCTCTACGCATTAATCTCAATCGGGCTTTCCCCTAGGGCCCGTGAGAGATATTTAATTTGATATATTATCCGATTAGTAGAGGCATGTTTTTCGAGCCAGAGTTAACATACCTCTACATTAACGTGTTTGATTCTTAACATTTATTGTTTCAGGATTATATTTTTCTCTATATTCACTTAGAAAGGAAATAATAAACATTGTCAAATATATATATATATTTAAATTGTTTGTAAAAATATTCTCAACATTTCGGAGACATAATTAAATAACGAAAATTGATCTCAAAAGCCATTTTTTCTATTCTGAAAATTATAATAATTGGATATATAAAGGGTTAAAAGTTATAAAAAATGTCATGTAAAAAATTGAAAAATATGGAAGTGCCTACAAAGATGAGTTGTTTTAAGACAAAAACTATGTAATGTAAGATAATGTAAAAGAAAAATGTAATAAAGGTATGATATAATAGAAAATACGCCGGCAATGAAGAGCAGCTGTAAATCTTCATATTGAATATTTGTCTGTGAGTGTCATTTAAAAAGAAATAAATATATCAATCTTTTTTTTAAACGGGACTATGATAGAAACAAATTCGTGACCAAAAGTTTATAAGAAATTGGAAAAAATTACATAATAATAATATTATTATCAATACACAATACATAAAAATATTTCAAATGCAATATTAATAAGCATATCATTTCAAAAAAGAAATTTTTGAAAGTTTTAATATGCTTTTACTTTAAAAAAAATTAGACTGTTTTATGCAAAATCAAATCCTTTTTTTTTTCAACATTTCACTCAATATACATTGATAATCCACAAACATTTCCAACAACAGCAACAAATGACAGTGCACATTAAAACACACATTAATTACTGATGGATCCAGAAGCAATAACGGGAAAACAAAAATTTCACACACCGGAATAAAATTATCTATTAAAAACGGAAAAGTATTAAATTAGTTAAAGAATTGAATTCCAATTAATAAAAAAATAAATATTAGTTGCTATCCTAAAATTTCGTCAAAACGCTGATGTTAAATTTATTTTGCGCTGTACCATTTACTTAGGAAACTGTAAGTTAATCAATGACAAATATCAATGATTTTGTTTACTGTACACAGTTTCGTGCAAGGAGGTATTCATTGATGCTAACAGCTACTAACAGTGAGAAATATGATGCGCTTAAAATGTCCTTGACTAATATGAAAAATTTGGAGGAAAATCTTGAATCGTCAGCCTCGTGCCTCAATGTTTCTCAGACAGTTCAAAAATGAAATTTCTTTTTTGATGATTAATTATTTGCAACGAATAATGCTAAAATCAACAAAAAATCATTTGTAAAATATTTGTAGTACGATATTTTTACAAAAAGTCCTTTTGTGTCCATGAAGATAATATAGTCCTAAAATCGAGGTTTGTATTAAACAAAGTATAGATACTTTTTTAAAACTAATTAATATTAAATTTCCAAGTACAACTAATTTTCTATAACTGAAAGCTTTCTCTTAAGATTTAAAAAAAACACCTTATTTTAATTTTCCTAAAATAAAGATCTGTACATAAAGATTTAAGTTTTATTAAATAAATAATAGTTGATATATCAACTATTCATTCATTTCAAAATTAAATTACTTTTATTTGTCAAAAACGTACTTTTCGGAAGAATTTATAAAGGGTGGCACTACATCATACTCACTTTTCACATAGGCAATAATTTATTTCCATGAAAGAAAACACTTTTGATGTATAATATTTCATTTTATAATATTATGTAATGATAATATAAACTACTTATTCATTCCAAAGATTGAATTGTAATTATTTGACAAAAACTTATCCTCCGGAAGAATTTATAATAGGTAGCACTACACCATACTCAATTCTCACAAGGGCTTTAATTTATTACCATAAAAGAAAATAAATTCGAAGGATAATATTTCATCGAATATTATCATGATAGAAGTATAATTGAGTGAAGAAAGTAATGCTTGAACAATTATCATGAGTCTGAGAAGAGTTTTGGTTGCTTCTTCAAGAAATTCTTCTCGCAAACACTGATGATCTTAGCATTCTTGAGTGTGAATTCTGCTGGAAATTGTTTATGGTTGATTAAATCCAATAGCAACAATGTTTTCTTCACAATATAATAACAAACTTGAAGACATTGGATATTAGTTATACATTTATTGCTGAAATATATCCAGAAAATTCATCTGACAGAAATATAAATTATTTTCTGGAGTAGAAGTGGATTTAAAAGTTATCAATAATCACTAAATCGAATTTTTTGATAATTTACAATTGAATATGTATAAAATTCATTTTGGATATTAATATGCTATGCCATTTATGCATTCGATTTTATAAATCATTTAAAATGTATTACAAGCATTTAAATTTTATGTGCAAACTTAAGTAGCGGAGAAACACCGCAAGAAATTCAGTAAAAATATTTCAAATAATTTTTCACAACCAGCATCAATTTCTTGCAGAATTTTACCATATGCTTGGCGCAGTATGGCCAAAGATGGCTCTTGCGCCATAAACCCAAACCAAAATATTGCAGAATTTTTCTAGATTTACTGGAAAGCTCTACATATATTCGCTGTCTATATGATGTACTTGGAATATGCTAATGATGAAATGATTTTCTAAATGTTTTTCGCGAAAAACAGAATTTTTCATTAAACATAATTTTTTAAAAAAAAATATTGCATATGTCTACATAAAATTGCTTTCCTTCCTTTCCGTAAAGTAAAAACGTTTCAAGATATTTACAAAATACTATACTTCATTTAAAAGCTCTTTTCTTTCTTAGTCTTCTTCATGTATAGTAAAGTAAAAAAGAAAAACTATATTTGAGAGATCTAAATAATCCTGGAAGAAATCTTTACTCCAGAGAATGCGTCATGTTTTATGTTATGTTATAGTACAGGACGCAGCCTCTAATTTTTAGAGATTCGGATAAGACACTTCATGACGAGTATTTTGATGATAACATGTTGAGTCTCCGAATATAGCTTCATAGTCTAATTAAGGTGTGAAGCTTGTATCATAAAAATTTCAAGAAATGAGAAAGGAAAAAAAAAAAAAAGTCAAAATCAATATTTATTGATAACCTTCAATACAACATATTTTCGAAATGTCGGTCGTTCGAACAAATAATATGGTGAAATCTAGAATAGAAGTTTACAGCTGCTTTCTGCAAAACATCTGTTTCAATTTCCTTGACCTTGCTGCTCTCAAGTTGTCCAATGTCCTGGACTTTATGAGATATACTGTGTCTTTCAGACGTCCGCATAAAAAAAGTCGCATGGGTTAAGATCTGGCGAATAAGGTGGCCACTCTATACCATTGCTTGTTCTCATAACGGAATCCAACCCTATCAGTCTATCGTGAAAATGTTTCGTTAAGAGATCGAGAGTTAAGAGTTTTGCTGAGTGCGGTGAGGTCTAGCACCATCTTACATAGACCAATAATCGTTTATCTTGTTTATGCCGTGCAAGAATGGTATGACACCGTCATTCAGCACGTCAAAATAAGCTTCAAGGGTGACATTTTCGATAAAAAAAACTGTCCCAATGACGCTTTCGACAGATAACGCACATTAAACTGTGAGTATAAGTGGGTGCAGTGGCCAGATTATTTACATGGTGAGGATTTTCAGTAACCCAGAACCTCCTGATCTGTTTTTAACATATCCTTGGAGGTGGAAATGTGCCTCGTCATTGAACCAGATCCGATAAAAATAAATTTCGCGTATTCAATCTTATTAATCATCGCGCCTGCAAAATCAAACCTTCTTAAATCATCCAATTCGTTCAATGGTGATTGATTTGGATTTTGTAAGGGAACAGAGCCGCATAGAAGTTGCATATTCACTTACAGATGGGCCTTTCCTCTCATTGGTTGCCTCA
The DNA here is from genome assembly GCF_947563725.1 of Argiope bruennichi. Taxonomy (NCBI): domain Eukaryota; kingdom Metazoa; phylum Arthropoda; class Arachnida; order Araneae; family Araneidae; genus Argiope; species Argiope bruennichi. The sequence goes on along the minus strand of NC_079152.1, from coordinate 114,267,322 downwards.
AATTTCCATAGTTACCTAGGGAAGCTTCCATGTTGTGCAATCGTCGTATGTATCGTTATTTGGAATGCAAATTGTTGAATTCGCAAATAGCGTTCTTCGTGTAATTAGACTATGATGCTATATTCGAGGACCCCACATGTTATACATCAAAATACTCGTCTTGACGCATTCCTACAATTAATTGTGAATAATTGAAAGTACATAAATATTCCATAATAGTAGGTTTGTACTCTAAGCAGAAATCTTTAATTAAGCAAATTGTAGGTCAAATATTTATGAATGTATTATGATACTAAGATAATACTATTAATCGCATTTTACAAAAATATGGAAAATAGCAATTATATGTTTTTATAATTATTTGGGAAAATATGATTTTGACCTGAGCAAAAACTGTTATATTCCCTTAAGAATCAGTCCACAATCTAAAAGAAAACAACAACAATAAGAAAAAAAAAAAAAACATAAGTACAAGTAGAAAAAAAAAAAGAAATTAATTAATGCATAGATCTGACAAGTAAGTTTTGGAGAAAATGGAAGTTTAATAATCTGAAACGTCAATCATCATGAAAGAAAAATAAATTTAATGAATACATTTTTATCAATTGAATAATTTGGCATTATATTAAATATGTCATATATTTATACTCATTATTCAAATATAATGTCATGTACATTATATTTGAATAATTTGTCATTATATATATCATTATTGAATATTTATCATTATATATATCATTATTGAATATTTATCATTATATATATCATTATTGAATATTTGTCATTATATATATCATTATTGAATATTTATCATTATATATATCATTATTGAATATTTATCATTATATATATCATTATTGAATATTTTTCATTATATATATCATTATTGAATATTTTTCATTATATATATCATTATTGAATATTTATCATTATATATATCATTATTGAATATTTTTCATTATATATATCATTATTGAATATTTATCATTATATATATCATTATTGAATATTTATCATTATATATATCATTATTGAATATTTATCATTATATTATATTTGACAATATAATTTGTAATTTCATTTATAATTCGCTGAAATTGGTATCAAGCACTTTTGCAAGCTAAAATCAATTATCTTTCAGATAAGATTACCATTTATTACTATTTTTTTGGCAGAAAATAGTTTTTGGACTTCCATTTCCAATAGATATATACTTATGCTTCAACATTTAAATTGCTTGGAAATATTTCATGATTGATTTGATTTAAACACGCTTTTGAGTTAATGTTAACTAAATTTTATTACCAATGTTTCATATGTTTATAAAATAAGATTAGAAGGTTTAACCTTATCCTGGGAATAAAAACATGTATATGATAATATCTCATAAGCGCGCTGCATAATTTTGTTTTTTCTAATTAAAATTTTCTACAATTATAATAAGTTTAACTATTATGGAAGAAAGACAGTAATATTTGGGCCTAAAATTTATAATTTTTCTAGGACTATGAAATCAGAAGAAACTGTGCAATGTCTCTACATTTATTGCTAAGATTAATTTCATGATAATCTTTCGACATAATTGTAGGATTTCTTTTGTTCAAGAATTATTCTTATGCGGGAAGTAAATGAGAATATTAAATCTAGAAAATCGTAGATTTTTAAATACAACTTTATTTTTCCAACGGAAGTGAGAGGAAAGGAGTATTGTTTGAAATTTTGAATTGTAATTTTTTAAGAGGCAACCTTTCATTGTTATAGCACAGGTTTTATTCGAAACAATATTTAAACATTTTATATTCTTTTAATTATCTTTCTGAAGATATCATATTTTTCCCAAAATGTGGGTAAATAACTTGGGAAACTTTCAAGTTTGAAAAGTTTGAATTCTAATTCAAGAAATCTTTTGTTTACATAGGTTTCGAGGCAGCTGTATCACATTTTTTAAGTTCATAAATTTCAAAAAATATTGTTAAATATTCTAAATCACGATGAATTCTTTGAAATTGAATTTACTTATAATTCCTTATTAGTAAAGTGAATTTAAAAATCATTCATAATAAAAAAAACTATTAAACTAAATACAGGAAACTTAAAGAGTAAATATTTACTTATCAATGAAAGTCACATACAGTCTGCTAATTTCTGTGAAAATTTGTTTGTGCTTTATTTATGTACTTTGGAATATGTGTTTTATTTATCATAAACCAGGCAATGATGAACTGGAAATGTAAAGAACATTTAAAAATGACGCATGGAGAATCATTTCATTGAAAATTTAATAATGAGAGAAATTTATAAATGGCATGTGGAACCGCTGTAATTCATTAGCATAAAAGGAATTAGATGACAAAGTTGGAATTCATATAGCAATTAAAATGCTTCAATAATTATCTGAAGTTAGAAGAACTTTGCTTTCTCCTTGAAAATATTCCTTTCGCAGAATATCAATAGTCATGACAATTTGAATTGTGGTAAATAACTTCGAAAACTTTCAAGTTTGAAAAGTTTGAATTCTAAAGGCAATAATAATCGGATCTTAAAATGGTAATGGGCTGTAAAATGAGTTTAGAAAATGCGCTCTATGTTTCTATATTTATTACTTCAATTATTTTTATGATTAACTTTCGATATAAGAAAGAAATTTCTTTTGAACTTGAGTTATATTCAAATAAGATTATTAGTGACTTTAAACAACGCACTGTCGTTTTACTCAGTAAAATAGTTTGTTTTGTTATTTAGATTCAAAAGTGAATTCATTATCTATACTTATATAAAACTCAATGTGTGTGTGTTGGCGCTCTACAAGCCAGACCGTTTGACCTACAGCTACCAAATTTAGTACATGCATACCTTGGAGGTCGGGAATGTGCACCTTTGGTCCCTTTTTTTGAATTTTTAATTATAATTTTAATTATTAATTAAAAACTAACTTTTCCGCCAAAAATATATTCATTTTCCCCGCCGCCAAATCAGTAAGGCTTCATTTTTCCCCACGCTAATGAGGCAAGGCTTAGCATTTTTCGGCCGATTATTTCAAACGATTCTGTTTATTTCCTTAAAGTTTTATGCATTTAAAATTAAACTTTGTTAATTAATCGATCTTTCAGATTCATTCTGAAGTACTTTTGAATTAAAATAAAACAGGATAATCGAAATTAAAAATTTGTAATCTGCATAGCGTTACCACAACTGGCGTAGAAAAATTTACGCATTTGCGTTATTACCGTAACTGGCGTTGAAAATTCACGCATGTGCATTGTGTTCTGATTGTTGACAACTATTATCAACGGATGCGGACTTGATTTAAATTATTTTTAGGTGAGTTGTAGGCTTTTGTAATTAAATTGTATTTATGTTAGTTATATATTTTTTCTGTATGCTATTAGTTTTAAGTACAACGTTTTTTAAGTAGTTTTTTTATCCTGTTTTCGACCGATTATTTTAAACGATTCTGTTTATTTTATTAGTGTTTGATGCTTTTAAAACTAAGTATTGTCAATTAATCGATCTGCTCATGATGAGAGAAAATTTTGTTGCAAAATTCTTGAGATATTACATAAACTAAGAAAGATAATCCTTAGTGCCCATCAAGTTTAAACGCTCAGCGACTCTGTTTTCAGTAATCATACTATAAAAAAAAAGGCTTTGTTTCAGTAAAAAAATATTATTATATTAATTGCAGATTAATGCTTTCCACTTTAATTTAAAGCATAAATTCTACGGGAGCTAACAGAAAATTAGAGAGATACATATTACGTTATGACTGAAGGCCTTAATAATATTATGAGTGAATTATATGACTATCAAAATTTGAAGTTTTAAAATATTTTGATGAAGAAGTTATTAAAGTAGGAATTGCATAAAATATTTAATTATTAAAATTTTAAAGAACATTAAGATTGGCGAACCGGTTGGTCGCCAAAGACGTCTAGTTTAAAATAAAATTTTATTGCAATTCTAAATTTTTTTGACTGAATAAAACATACAAAGAATATTCCGAAAATAAATTTTGTCATTTGATTCGGGAAAGCTCCATAACAAAATGAGATAGTATGTTTTTATTAAAAAACATAAAAACATAAATCTTTTTTCTATTTTCCCATATATTTCCCTCCTACATTGGTGCATTTGTCGTACCTTGAAATCAATTTTTAGAAATCCGTAGTTAAAAAAAAAAGGGTGCTTTGTAATTTCAGGAAATTTTCTATAATCAGTAACATTTCATTAAAGTTTCTGACTGGGCATTCCGGTCGTTACTTCCGCATAGGAGAAAAGTGGAAATGTGAGGGTGCAAGATCGTGGTTGCATGTTAGATGATTCTATCTTTACCATCTTCTCATCCTAGAAAATTAGCGAGTTGCTCTAATTTACTTAATGTATAGCAGATTTCTTAATGACAGTTTTATGTTATAGTAATTTGTACTCGAATTAACAGTTTCAGGTTGCAGCTTCTCTGTCGTTTTCCGCTCACAAAGCAAACACAATTGAGTCTCTGTCGTCACATGGTCTGTCAAAAATTCAGGGAGATTGGTTTATGTAATTGAAATTTTCCTTTTACCGATTTATAACGCATTTTCACTGATTAATAAAGTAATTAAAATTATTTTTTGAAACACCCCTAGTTTTATCAGCTATAATAACTTTAAAAAATTGATGAAAATATTAAAGAATAATGTATATATAACTAGTAGAATTTTTCTTAAACTAAGTTTCACTAGAAATTTCAAACACTTATTATTGTAAGAATTTCTATAGTTAATTTTATATATGAATTGTTTTAATTTGAAATTTGCAAAATATTTGAAGTAAAACATGATACTTTGCATGATTTTCAAATATTATAGATTTTTTTTTTCATTTCTTTTACTCAAGATTCTGGCGAGATAGATATTACTTAAGAAATAAAAGATCCAAAATTTACAAAAGAAACAGAATATGAAAAGAAAAAAATAAAATAAAATGAAGAAAATGAATTTCTCTCATTCCAAAGTTGAGAATGAATATATTTCTATAACAATATACATTTTCAGGTGAAAAAAAATCCTATTCTATTATGCTTAAAATTTATATATAATCAATCCCCTTTTACTGAAACCATTATTTTCTTTCCTTTAGTTATGGGAAAGTATAAGCTTGCGTGTTAGAATAAAGTTTCCAAACAGGATCTCGGCTAAAATCCAGCATAATTAAAAAAGATTGTGTTAGACAAAAAGCGGAAAGAGAACACAGAAAAAAAAAGTACGATTATGTCTCAGATATTTTTCATTCTCTGATTTTCCCGCTGCCAAATAATTAAAGCAAATGATATCACGCGATGTTGTCATGTCATTGTCACAGAGGAAATTATATAATGGATCCTTTGAAACAGAGTCATTAAAGATTTACAAAAGATATTTGATATTTAGCTGTAAAAAAGAGTTTTTTTCGGAATTTCATAAAAGGGTTTCTTACAAATGCAGTTTTGTTTGTGTCTAGTAATGTCAAATAATATTCAAGAAAATTTACTAAAGAAGTTAATGCAAATAAAAGTTGAAAATGCAGTTTATATTAATTTTGAGTGAGAAAGTTTTGCCTGTATTCCTTTTCTGTTTTCTCCGTTCGATTCAATCATGCTACTCACCATTTATGCTTTTGTTTCAAAGAAAAGTTAAGCCTTAAATTTTTGAAAAATTCATCTTTTCAAATACTGCAATTTTTTAATATAAATATAGCTTATGTTTTTAAGCAAAGTAAGTTTTTAAATAATTTAAATGCAAATGCAATTAAAAATGCATTTTATTCAAATTGTTAAACATAATCAATATATTTTTATGCATAGTACTTTTTTGTACATATTTGTCAAATTCTAGAATTAAAAAGTTATAAAATATAAAAATATGTCTCCTATTCTTGGAATCCTTGAATAGTTTTCCTTTTATTTTTAGGTATAAAATTGTGATACGGTTTATTAATGCATTACTGTTAAAATTGTTTGATAATCAACTATCTATTTATCATAGGCTTTGATGTGCATTTCTTTAATTCATTACTTAACCAAAAGCCGGCGTCCTGGCGTAGGGGTAGCGCGTCTTCCCCGTGATCTGGGCGTCCTGTGTTCGAGTCTCGGTTCGAGCATGGTTGTTCTTCATCTGTTCTATCTGTGAGATGCGTGAATGTGCCCCCCTGTAAAAAGGGGTTGTGCAAGCGAATGTGATGCGTGAGTAGCTAAGACGTACTCTTGGCCCTAGTTGGTGCTACTAAAACAAGAGACGCTCCCTTGGCTTAAAATCGATGACTTTGTCAGCGAGCTTGTCCATGGCAAGTGCCATTATAAACAACAACTTAACCAAATAAATAAAGGGAATTCGTTAGAGATTGAATATATTAAAAAAATAACATATAATAAAATATTTATCATGAGAAAACAATCCTCTCTCTGTGATTTTCAATTACCAATAACTACATTCATTCTGATTAATACCTTCGACATCTGTGTCACTAGGGCTCGACTTGTCCTATTCTCATTTTTTTAGAAATTTAATCTTTCTTTAAACTACTTGAATGGCAATTTAATACCATTCACAAAGCTATGATCTTTCCGATAAATATACTTAAAAATTCCTAAAACAATTTTTTTATACATTTTCGCTTTGTTAAACACAGCATATCATATTGGACATAATGGACGTCAGAAAAGTTGAACGCTTTCTTTCTGTGCATCACCTGAAGGTCAAACACAAAGGAGTTTGAGTCTAGAAATTACTGAGTCTAGGGGAATTGCTGAGTACTCAATAAAGAAAATAATTGCATTTCCCTGATTATTTTTAAAATTGTAACTTTTTGAAATGAGTCCAATCTCTTTCAATGAATCTCTGTAATACAAATTATAAAATTTCTTGTTACGATAACTTACATTTAATAATGACAATAATGCTTAAATATTACATCTCTATTTTGATGAACACATATTTTGCAGATCATATACTTTTCAGATCTCGCAATGTATACGAAAATTTTAGGATATTTCTATAAAAATAGAAGAAAACCGTTTCTGCTCTAAGAAAAAAAAATCAAACATTTGCACAAAAAACAAAAATTCCTTTTAATATCCACCCTACAGTAACCTGATTCTCTGGGAAATTTTTTTTATATGCGAGTGCGCATTGCTTTAAGAGAAAGGAAATAAGCTGAAATCCTGAAATCTTACATGCATTATAATTTATTTTTGTTTTTATTAATTTCAATGAAATATTCCTTATCTAAACAAGCGTTTATTTATTTATTTTTCCTTTGCAGATGGGTACTGAAGAGATCTTTGAATCAAACGAAATCTTAATCTTATCAAAATGTTGAGTGAAATTTTGATTGTTTGATTCGCGTTTTAAAATTGAGACAACATACATATTATAACATTTTTTTAGTTGTACATTGCATTAAAATTTCTGAAATAGCTAATTTAATATGTTTTTAGTAGGTGTCCAAGGAAAAAAAAATGTCAAAATGTCATTTATTAGAGAATCAGCGTTTTTTAGTTAATAATCCTAAATTTAAATTTGAATGCAATGTAATCTAGAATTTTTTTTAATTATTAATTTTCTGAATGTGATTATTGAATTTATTTATGACAGCTTTGGTTTCACTATTTAATATAAGACATAGTTTTCATTATCATTTTATGTCATCATATATATGGAAATTATCTTTTCGATTAAATTATACTGGGAATTAAATTTTCCACCCAATATAATTCTAGACATATATTTATATATCTCCTTAATATAATACAAGCAAAATTCCAGCGAGAAATGCTAATAAACTTATTTATAATTTGCTTTTCCCTTTTCGTACTTATGAAACAAACATTATAAAATATTGAACTATTTACAAATTTAGCATTATTTATTTAAATATTATTTGAATTATAAAAGTAATAATAACTAAGGATATAAATCAAATCAAAGGTAGTCTTTACAATGTAACTGTGAAAATTGGAGATACAAAATGGAAATATTTATGTACATTACTTGATATAAAATCAGCCCAAACAAGTAGTAACTTCTATACGACGTTCAAGAAGCAAGATATATAGTGTAGATAAATAAGAAATGCAGTGCAAAAACTTCGCCATTTTCTGCCATTTGTGTGTCTAAACGGCAGTTATGCATGAGAAACAGCTTGCCCTAAAACAATATGCATTTTGATGTATTTTTTGAAAAAGTGCCCATTTGGGATGTACAAGAAGTTGTTTACATTTCATTTTTTTTCTAACAGTAAATTATTGGAATTATTCGCCTGAATATAGAGACACAATGTTTCTTTTTATATCTTCGAAGTAAACATTACAACATTTTTTATGGTCACTAATTTTCTGCTGACTTAGATATTTCAGATTTTTTTCAATTCTACTTACATTCTGTGTATGACAATATATTAAAAATAAATACTAAAATATTAAACAATTATTGTAAAAACTTCGATTTATAAAGTTGAATTCTTGGTATTTTGATCATGCGAGTACCTGTAGAAGAATTTATTCAAAACAAGTATTTAGATATCTATATTCTTTTTTCGAATAATATACGCTAAGTTTTGTATTTGATTATTTTTACTTGATAAAATTTAATAGAAAGGTTACGGTTATAATACGATCCATGTATAAACATTAAAATTTATATACTGTTAGATGTGTATACATTGTAATAAAGGTCTTTAACATACACTAGCAGTAACTGAGGTTGTAACTATTGTTTATAATATATTTATTTAAGAGAATGTTATCATTTGTTACAAATTGAGAAAGAAAAACATTTATTTTTAATGATTTTTCTGAGTATTTTATTGTTAAGAAACTACTTAAATTTTATAAACATTTAGAAGATTATCTTTTTTCGTTGAATTTTAATTATTTTAAAATTATTCATGCATCTGATAACCTTTAAAAATTATTTATAGAAACAGGAAATATTCGTGCAAGTCAAATTATATATAGCAAAAGCTATATTTTCTTACTTCTCATAAAAAATGTAAAATCTTTTTAACTCCGTGTCAATAGCACCAGGAAAATTATAACTAACACTTCAATACAAAACAAATGCCAGTGTCCTGGTGTAGGGGCAGTGTGCCTTCCCTTTGATCCGTGTTCGAATCCCGGTTCAGGCATGGTTGTTCTTCCATTGTGATCTATCTGTGAGGTGTGTGAATATGTCCCCTTGTAAAAAGGGGTTGTGCAAGCGAATATGACGCATGCAGTCGCTGAGTCGTACTTCTGGCCCTAGTTGGCCCTACTAAAAAAACAAGAGACGCTCACTCGGCTTAAATAGCTGAAAGATTTGTCAGCGTTCTTGTAAAGTGCCATAAGTCACAATAAAATGAATAATGGTTCTTTTCAGCTCCTAGTCTTCTCCGTCTTTTATTCTTAGCATTCGCGAGATAGTCTTTTATTATTTTGGCGTCTGTAGTAACCTAAAAGATTATTTTAAAAGTTAAATGCCAAAACATTTCTTATATAAAGGAATATTCTCAACATCATAATGTAATTCCTCTTTCCTGATAGCAATATATTTTTTAAAATTAGAATATTACGGAATTTCAAAATTAAAACTTAAAACTAAATTCTTAAATAATGTCAAGATGAACCATAAAAAATAAATAAGAAAAAATTAAACTGAGGCTTTCAGTAAAGTAAATAAATTTTCAGCAGTGCTGAAAGCCTCTTAATTTCAAAACAATTCTTATATTTTTATAAAATAATTTTGAAAAATAAATCATAACAAATAATCGTTAGCAATCTTTCTTTTTGCTGCTGAATTCTATCTTTATAATTTTGCTGAGATTGATTTTAATATTTAAAGTAAAGTACGTAGTTTTTTTGCCGAATAATTTGTTACTTTGTGCAACGGACATTATTTATTAGAAGAGAAACTATATCCAAGAAGGGAGTAATAATATTAGTGGAATAGATTGTTTTCAATAAAAAAATTATAAAACATTGATTTGATGCTCTGAAAAATATTTCGAAGATGTATTGTAATATAAAGAAAAAATTATAAACGATATATGCTTTATTTAAGAGGATTCATTATCACAATCAATTTTTCAGTGCAATTACCCCAATAATATCGGTAAATTAACTTAAAATTAGAATAAAGACTCAACGCCAAAGTTGAACCAAATGCCGTGGCATCTTTTTCCGCCCGAAATTAGAGCTAGTGGAATAAATATAAATCTGATTCGAATATTTTTATAACATAGGCTTAACCTTAGTCTTAGTCTTTATAACGTAATCTTAACTTTACATAAAAAGAATTTAAAAAAATATGGATGACACATTTGTTGAATTTCCTTAAAATTAACATATCACTTCAATCACCAAATGAAAGTTTTCATTATAGATTTTGGTGATATATTTAACACATGTATTTCCTAAATTTCATTGAAAAAATTAAGCATTCCCATTTGGATTTAATTTTTTTACACATAAAGGTTTTATTTAAACTAAAGAATATTTTATTATAAAACTTGTATTTGACGTAATGACATTTTTGAAAATATAAAAAAAATCTGGAAAAATATTTGTGGCATCAAAAAAATAATTTCAATATAAAATAATATCTATCTTTAAATTTTCAATAATATTAAAACCACAAAAGGCAAGCATCCAGTTTCAAAGTGCTAAAAATATAAAGGATTCTTAAAAATTTTATTTCATTTCTTTGATTCTCAATAACAATCAATTATCTCAATTTATATCTTTATTGGTCTTCCCATCATTTAATTTCCATACAAGTTTTTATATAAAAAAAAATAACTAAATTTTCTGCCGAATCTACTTTAAACAATTTTTTTTCTACATATAAAAATACATTTTTCAAAAGATTAATGTAAACGATACATACCGCACGTATTCAAATCTAAACGGTTGTGGAAAAGAAGAATAGATATTTATTCCTTTTAAACTTCTTCAACTTCAAAAATATTCAAATAAAATCTTACGTGAATATTTTTGACACCAATCTGAATTTATAGTTAATTTAATGAACTTTTCCTTTTCAACTCCATAACTAATTTTTATCACATTAATTCGATTTGACTTTCCTTTCAAATATGCCTAGCATGGATTGGACAGAAAAATATTTGTGAAAACTGGCCAAGGCTGCTTTCATTTGCTGCTGTCAAAATATTTACTTTTTTTGTTCATATTAAATAATTATAAGGACAAATGTTATTATTTCTTGTCTATAATACTAATAAGATGAGACCATTAAAAATTACCTTATTAGTGAAAGTGTACTTTAATATTTTGAAGACAAGCTTTAACTGTTTTAATGGCATGAAAGGAAGTTTTTCAAAAATGTATAATGATATTGTAGTGTTTACGATTTGATTTAAAGATTTCAACTTAATGATTTCTGAAGAAACTGCAAACGATAGTTTAAGGAAATCTCTTTCAGAATTCTTTTTTATAAATATTAGATCTCCTTCTCTGTGAGTAAATCATTAAAATTTCTTTCTTACTACGTGAACGTATTGCCATTATTTTGCCTCACATACTAATTTGTCTAGTTCTATACCAAATTTAAGAAGTAAAAGAACTTGATTCTCTAGTATTTTAGTAGTTAAAGAAATTTTATTTATAGCATTTTGTCAATACTAAATACTGATGTAACAATTATATATGCTTGTAATTAAGTTCATATCTTTGCTGTGTTCTAAATGTCTGCTTTTATCATGAATTCGTATGATTGATTGCAGTATTTTCTTTCATTCTCCATTCTTTACTTTAATCTTAATATCTGATATTTTTGTGAAATATATTAGAAAAAAATTTAACCTTTTGCTTTGTAGAACTCTTGCATAAGAATATGCATTTTTTTATTAAATAATCTCACCACTAGTGGTTATTTCTAGTTTATATTCATGAGGGATAGCGCACTGGCTAGAATTGCAATTAAATAAAAGAAATAATCCATGTATAACTAATGGTGTCTGCTATAACTAAGCTTTCTAGCTTAGAGTGAGCATGTTCACTCAAAAACTGGTATCCTCATCTTTTCAAAATTAACTTTGCACATTTCCAAAAGACAATTCATTGCGACTTAACTAAAAAAAATAAATAATGATTCTCATACTTCTCAATGAAATGAAATATTTCTAACTAATATACATATTTGCTGCATCTATAATTGATGAAATAGAATCGTTTATATTCCAGTTTTGCTGGATTGATTTTGAAACTACAGTTACATATTCTGCTTGAAACTCTTCTTCAAATTCATAAAGAAAAAAAATAGGCTTATTCTGATATTCAGAGAAATATGGATTAAGAAATATTTTAATGATGAAATATTATGAAAAATATTTCGTTCCTAGATGTTTAAGTAATGCAGTTTTCCGAATATACAGTGTGAGATTTTAGTAATTACAACTATGAATTCGAATAATTTCTTATGATTTCACTAGATGTCGCAACTAGTCAATCCAATGAAAAAGAGCATGAAAGGAAATTGCTTAACCACTTTGTAGTTTTGACTGAACTTTGTGAGTGTGCTGGAAATGGCAATTTCCAAATTTGCCCGAAAGCCATTTAGACAACTTATATTTTGCTCTGTTTCAACGATTCGCCCGCACTTTAGTTGTTTTTAGTTTGCAATATTTCTAAACGTTGTTTGTGGTGATCATTAAAGATGGAACTGCCAAACATTGCAAGTCGGTTTATTTAGATCAAATTTTATTCTCTTTTACAAGAGCCGGAATTCGATTTATCACACGCTATAAATATTATTACTTCCAAATTTGGTGTAAAAAGAAGAAAAGTGGTAATGCTATTTTTTTTTTTTTTTTAGAAAATAAAAATTCGGCAGTAAATAAAAATTAGTATAAATTCATAATTAGAAAAAAATTAACTGCAGATCTGAGTTTATAAAATTGATTTGAATATATTTGTGTTTATAAAAAATGTACTTATTTTTTTGACACATTAGCCATGAAAAAGTAAATTATCAAGTAGTTGCTAAACACTATATCCATTTTTCCCATAATGTCTTCTGTAGTTTCATATCCAATCGTATACTGAAATTTTTTTGCTCATAAAGCAAAAAGTATTTCTAAATTTGTTGGGGAGACCGGGGCAGGTTATCACAAATTTAGATTGCGAATTTTTTTATATTTTTTGGTAATTATCAATAGTTGATTCTACACCTTTTGGCACCATACGTGGGGCAGGTTCGCATTATATATTTGTACTTTTCTTAATTATACTGTAGGTATTTATCTAAAAAGAAAATATTTAAAAATGTTTTAACTAGGAACGTTTATTGAACTAAAGTTTAAATAATTGAATTTAACTAAACATTGCATTTTATTTTTCGAATTTAGGAACATTTAATCAAGATAGAAGGAACTGAAATCGACTTCAAATTTCAAAAATGTTTTTACATCTTAATTGTCCCAATGTTCAAAGGCAGTGGCAGAAACATTTTAAAACATTTTTTTCCTTGAGACAACTGCTATTTCAATGTTATTGGGAAAAATAAATGCATTCGTCATTTTAGAGTTTTTCTTGAGAAAACTTACCTTCCATTCTTGGGAGTTCTTTTGGTTCAAAATTTTAGCCACCAAAATTTTGAAATTTTTTTTATCTTTAATAAACAGTTTTAATAATACAAAATCTTTAAATTCTGGATCTTTTTCTAAATTAAAATATTCTGAGTCTTTAATCAAATCACAGCTGATGTCAAAGTCGTCCTCATCGATAGACACCCATTCTTCTTCACTTCTTCACCATTTAGAATGTAGGATTTGTCTCCTGAATTTCATTTTCTTTCTCTGCATTTCAACTTTTGCCACTTTCTCATTTTTTAGCTTGCACTCTTCAGTTTTTTTATTATATACGACTTTAGTCTTGGGTTTCACAGTTGTTTTTAATCCTTTTAATATAACGGCTTGTTTTTTGTTTGAAATGCATCTTTCACAGGGGTATCTGTTAGAATAGCAGCCTGCTTCTTCCTTTATCCTTTTCTTATTTCTTGTCTTGTGCTAGCCTTTGATAATGGCCATAGTTCTTCCAACGGTGAAATAGTGTGTGGAATCAAGACTTTAGGATCTAGGGTTGAGAACACCTGCAACAGTTGAGTGCCATTTCTTTCCTACTCTGCTGAGGAAGATTCATCGGGGTCAGTAGACATCAAATTAGATCAAATGCAATTAAAAAATTTAAAAAAAACTATACATTAGATGTGACTTAAGTATGGTCACTTTACGTAATTTGGAAGAAATTCCGAATCGAGAAATATGTCTGAGTTCAGTATCCAGTAGCTGAAGAATCGGCTGTTATATTGATCTCGGTGGTAGCCAGTAGAAGAGCAGTGACTATTGAATATGGAATATGTATGATCCATATTCCCTATGTCCGCAAATCCGACACTGTATTTGTTGTAGCACTGCGGTATAAAAAATGCAGTAACGTTTGTTTTATTAAATGAGGTAGCCAGACTGAGACTCGTTGCTTCAGACTTTTTAATGGACAAGGAAGAGTTCCTCTTTAAAAATAAGATGAACCGATCCTCTCCTACTTATTGATTTCTCTTCCAGGAATCAGGAGGGTCGATGTGGCCTGGTGGTAAGGTTTCGGAATTGGAGGACTTCAGGTTCGAAACCCGATTCTGCTGAAGAACCGCTGTGTAAGTAGGTCTGGTGCGCGTTAAATCTGCCGAGGCGAAACTTTATCTCACTGGTGTAATATGGAAGCTTGAAGAAGGGGATACTAGCTCAGGTGTCGTCCTTGTCATCAGAACGAGGTTCAAATAGCTCTAATGTTGTCTTTTAAGACAGGACTTTAATAGAAATAAGCTAATTAACTAAACTTCCATGAATCAGGCACTTTCTGTTTTAATGAAAGAGTAAACTGGTAAGTGAATTTGCGTACTTTTTTGGGACTGAGACCAAAATAAACATCTGAGGCTCGGTTTACATATTCTGCGAGATATGCTTCCTCCTGACAACTGAACAAGTTTTATGTTGTCACGTAGCTGATAAGCACTCCCGGCATTTGAATCTTTTTGGGAAAGCAAATGTATCCCATACTTTTAGCAGTCTTTGAATACGACAATTCTTTATGAAATAGCTCTTCAAAAAGTCTCTTTCTTTTCTTCAAAAGACAATTCTTTACTGTTTCAAAAATGGTCTCCCGAATGTGTAAAATCGATTTGTCGTATTCTTTCTCTTTCTAATCATGCTTCTGAAAAAAAAAAATATTAGTCGTAGACATCATTCAAAACACAAGGCCAAACTGCCACGTCCGGCTTGGTGCCAACATGCCCCATCATCCCATATTCATTTTGATTCCATTTTTTTTCAGAAATATTAAATTAATTAAAAGACATATGAATAAGCTCATGAACGTCAAAATACTAAATATATCACGCCATAAATTTCATTTCTAATATTGTATACTCTAGAAGAAAATCAAGTGAGTGGTAAATAATTACTTTTCAAGCAAAAAATAACAATTTGAACTCTAGTGTCTTCAGATTCATATGAAATTGACTAAAAACTTTTGAGCGTATGAATTCATACTTCCTGTTCATTCTGTTTTCACTTTTACTGCCATTTAGTGGTTTTTAACAGCGCTATTAGCCGAGTGCCAACTTGTCCCGGTCTCCCCTAATTTTTGACTTTTCAAAATCTGTCTCCCTACCTGAATAATGAATTTAAAATGCTAATAACTACCTATTAACAACAGGTTCATTTAATTGATCTATTGCATTGGCTGTCGTTTTCACCAAATATTAATCTGAAGGATTTTTGAGTTTGGACATGCATGACAAATTTGATTTAAAGAGAATATAAAGGAACTTTTTCGCCTCAAAAATACTACAAAAGACTCATTTTTCAAGCATAAAAAGAAGAGAGAATTTTTTCTTCACTATCTTTGAACTTCTTTTTATAAGTTTGCCTCTATATTTCTCACTTGATAGTATTTTATTTGTTTATAATATACTCTTTTCCATTTTCTTTAAAATATAAAATAGTCTTCAGTATTCTCTGCAATGGTTTAAGAGTTATTTCAGTGAAAGTTTTTTAATTTATTTCAACTAAAGTTAGTTTCTAGAGTAGTTATTAAAGTTAATGTTCTACAACGCTTACGTTTAATTTTAAATTTACTAAAATTCATGAAAGGAATAGTTTTTTCTTTACCCGCTTACTGACAAACAACAAATCCTATTTTTTACCACTGAAACTTGAATTTTCTGCACTCGTGATTTTTGAAAGCCATTTTTTGTAACCATGCATGATTTTTTTCAACAGAAATTAACTTGAGTCTATTACTCATTCTTACCTGTTCATTAAATATTCAGACTAGCAATTAGTCTGACGGCAGATGGAAATGAAATTGCACTTAATGAATTATGCTTCTCGTCTCAAAACACCATGATCGTGACTAAAAGTCATTTTTTCTTTGTACGATAGACTTGAACTAATGCTGTATTGATTATGTCTGAGATAACATGAGGTTTTTAATGCACTTAGTATGATAAACAGTTCCAAATTTTGTTTAATGTTAAAATAAATGATTTTAGTAGACTTTCATTCCTTCTAATTTAATAATTCATTTAAATGAAATTAAGACACTTTAGATCTCAAGGAAAAGATTTAACCAAACAAATAAAAATAACATATATGGAGTATTTCTTTTCAATTATTGCAGTATAACGACAGAAAAATAGATCTAGAAGAATTTTTTTACAATTAGGTTATTTTTACATAATGCAAATTAGCATTCAATTAAAATATTCAGAATTAGATTACTAATGTAGCTTGAATTCAATCTCATGTCAGAAAATGGAAATTCCGTTTAATTATAAGTGGTGCAGACAGATATTTTTTCAAAATAAAGTTTCACTTCATATACAATTTTGGTAATGATTAAATCTCATTTATGGTTTTTTTTTTCTTTTAAAACGAGCACTTTGCTCAAATCGAAGTTAAACACATGCTGAAACTTTAGCAATTACAATTTTCCGTTATTAATATTTTGATAATAATTAATATTTTTAATATAATTAGTTAATATTTTTTTATTTTCATTTCCGGTTATACGAATAATTTATCACCTTTATAAATTATAAAAAAAATATTCTTATATTTATTCGAAAGCTGAATTACTTATCTATTTAATTCAATCTTAACTTTACCAAAGTGTATGTACTAGTAACTATTTTTCTTTAGTTTTCTGTCTTTCTTAATAAAGAATTATATAACATTATATAATTAATAATATTATAATTTGTTAAATTTATAATTCATTTTACTTTAGAGAATGAAAGGAGAGTGCCTTTGTTATAGTTTAATTTATACTGTAAATTAGATTTTGTGGCATTTCATCATATAATAAGAATTCGACAGAGTATTCATGGAAAAAGAAGAAATTTTTGGTAGATTAAAAAAAAAACAATTACAGCAGAGAAATTTCATTACATTCTCACAAAAAACATTAAATTTAGGAGAAATACATAATTTTTTTATTTAACAGTAAAAATTCAAAATACCTTTTCCATAATAGAAATAAATTTAATAAAAGTTATTTTTTGAAGATATTTTTATTTATATAATAAACTAGAAACTTGTAGTTCATAATTAAAAAGATGAAGGAATTGTGCATTCATTTTTCTTAAATTCAATACTGGATGATAGTATTCGTATCACCTAGTCCTTTATTTAATTTACTTAATTTAAGTTGCTTGATTAATTTTTATAATTTTATTAAATTTAAAAATTAGTTTAATTACTTTTATTAAGTTACTTTATTCTTACTTTTGCTTTTTTATTAACTAATTTAACTAATTTATAATTAATTTCTGAAAACATTGTTACAGCATATTACCATGATTAATACAAAGATGTATTTAATTTATTAACTCTAAAATATTAAGAAAAAATAACTCAAACCTCCGACATGAATTGAAAAATATTGCTCTCTCATTCCCATTTTTTATGTTTCTGTAATTATATTTGTATTCTTCTGATTACACTTTTAAGTTCATGCTTGCTTTCTTATGCCATTATTTGTCTCTTTATATATAAATGTTTATATAAAATTACTATATCAACAGTATATTAAGTACCAGCAACTAAGTATAAATAACAGTGTAAGTAACATAAAGTATTTTGCTATATATTTACTTTCATGAATTTATCTATACTTATAATAAAGCTCAATGTGTGTGTGTATGTGTTGGCGCTCTACAGGCCAGACCGTTTGACATACAGCTATCAAATTTGGTACATGTATACCTTGGAGGTACATGTATACCTCTTTTTTCGAATTTTTAATTAGAATTTTATTTATTAATTAAAAACTAACTTTCCCGCCAAAAAAATCTTCCATTTTCCCCACCGCCAACTTTTCCGCCAAAAAAATCTTTCATTATCCCCAGCGCCAAACGAGAAAGGCTTCAGTTTTTTTTTCTCCCAACAGTAATGAGGCTAGCGTTAAAATTTTTCGGCGGATTATTTCAATCGGTTCTGTTTATTTTCTTAATGTTTGATGCATTTAAAATTAAATATTGTTAATGAATCAATCTTTCAGATTCATTCTGAAGTATTTTTGAATTAAAATAAAACAGAATAAAGGAAATTAAAAATTTCTAATCCGCATAGCGTTACCCCAACTGGCGTAGAAAAAATCACGTATTTGCGTTACGTAACCGGCTAAGAAAATTCACGCATGCGCATTCTGTTCTGATTGTTGCCATGACAACGTTATCAATGGATGATTTAAATTATTTTTCGGTTAGTTGCATGCTTTTGTAAGTAAATTGTATTTATGTTAGTTATATATTTTTTGTATATGCTTACAGTTTTAAGTACATCGTTTTTTAAGTAGTTTTTTTAAAACCTGTTTTCAACCGTTTATTTTAAACGATTCGTTTTATTTTCTTAGTGTTTGATGCATTTAAATTTAAACATTGTTAATGAATCGATCTGCTCATAATGAATCTAAGAAAATTTTGTTGACCAACTCTTGAGATATTACATAAATTTAAAAAGATATTCTTTAGTGCCCATAAAGTTTAAACGCTGAGTGACTCTATTTTCAGTAATCAGATTATAAAAAAATGCTTTGTTTCAGTAAAAAATATTATTATATTAATTGAAGATAAATTCTTTCCACTTTAATTTAAAGCATAAATTCTACGGGTGCTAACAGAAAATGAGAGAGATACATATTACCTTATGACTGAAGGCCTTTATAATATTATGAATGAATTATATGATAATCAAAATTTGAAGTTTTAAAATATTTTGATGAAGAAGCTATTAAAGTAGAAATTGCATAAAATATTTAATTATTAAAATTTTAACGAACATTAAGATTGGCGAACCGGCTGGTCGCCAAAGGCGGCTAGTTACTAAATAAATCCATGAAATCACTTTCATGAATTTATTTAGATATTTTGTATTATACAAACTCATTATCTTATCTTAAAAAGACATGCGAGTATATTTTAAAATTGTAGAAGCATCCGTTCCTCTACACTTATATAATTTGACACATTTTACAATAATAACATATTGATCATTCTTTTTTATTTTTATTTTGCATTTTTCCCATTACCTGTCACGTCCATCGCTTTATGATGTATAAAAGTATTCACAATAACTACTTTTGAACTTTATACAGATTTGATCTTAATTTTGACTACATTTATCAAATTTGCGTTTTTTAATTATTGTGTTCAATAACTCTAACAGGACAGTAAAACAGATTCCCCATACAGGTTTCTTAAAAATGCGATAGATATTATTATTTTACTGTGTGTAAAGACCAATTCAAAAATCTTCTTTCCGTTGAGTGCTGTTGTGTTATGAACTTACACACAACCTTACACACAAACAGCCCTAATACTAAAAATATCTTTTTCAGAATCGATAGAAGTTTACAACCTGGAAGCTTATAACAAGTTCAAAATTGAATTAAATATATTTTCTTTATATACTTTGTATAAGATAAAAGTTACAAAAATGCTATATTAAAATGACAAAATAATCATTAAAAATTCAGAAATATAACCTTAAAAGAAAATTTTATAAAATGCAAGCTGATATGTTTTAATGTAATATATTTTTGATTAACAATTCTAAACTGCGAAGAAAGAATAAAGTATTTTGGTTCTAAGCTTTGATTCTAAGCTATGGCTAAGAGAGACCTTTAACTAATCGTTCGTAAGTCACAGCGTGTGAACAGGAGAGGCGAATAGAGCACGAATGAGTTTTCAACGCCAAAGTCACAGTTAACTTTGGCATACGTGGGGCTCTTGAAAACTTTTTGCTTCCCCCCTCTGACGTAAGGCGCTAGGTGGATGCGTCGAAGGTTTTGCGCTTTTCAGGCAACGGGATAATGTGAGCACCGTCACTCCTGGATTCGGGAACCGAGCAGTAAAGCCATGTGGAGTGGCCACAGATGAATGCTGGACTTCAAACGATCAACAGTTTCAGCGTATCCGCTCTCCATTGTGGAGGTCGCTGAGCTAGTAGAACCGAAAAATCATCGATTCTCAAGCAAAATTATATGTTTGAATGATAAGAAATGATTTTCTTGTAACAAGAAAGACTGAACTGAGAAAACAATTTCTGAAAAAAATTTAATAACTGGGAAAAAAGAAAAAAAAATATTTCATTCTTGGATAACGAATCGTGCGGTAAGAGAGAAATTCATAAACGACACAATGCTAAATTAGAAGTTTTTGGTTCTAATTCTTGATTATGGTTTGTTTCCTGTGGAAAATATTTAAAATTAAACATTAAAAAATATTCTTCTTATTTTTTATTATTTATTTTCTTAATAATGTATAACATAGAAAACTTTTAATTTCGAAAATAAGCGGTTATTCTAATTTAGGGATGTATCTCTAAGTATGTGTCTAACTGAAATATAATGTTTATTACTTTTAGTGAATGATAAAAATTTTATTAAATATTTTGAACTCAAGAAACTTGGTATTGTATCTAATTTTATTATTTCAAATGTTTTGATTTTTAATAATTTCTAAAAAAAACCTTTATTGCAAATTTTTAAAATTAAAAAATGGAAAGCTATTTAGGAGTAAATTTATTGCATGCATTCAGCATTTAAGAGCTGATTTTGTGAATAATAATTTCATAAAATTAAAAAAAATCTGAAATTGAAATTGTTTTATTTCTCATGTATATTAATATTGCTTATCAATTCCGAGGAATGACTTTAATTTCTTAATGAATTATTTTGTTATTTATATTAAATTGATTTTTTTCCATGAATCTTTTTTAAAATATTAAGTTTCTATAATTAATATAAGAATGGACTTTAAATTTTAATAATCTAAAATTAATTTTTATTCTTTTTCCTTTAATTTATGGGTATTAAGGTATCTTTTAAACTAAGGGCAATTTCAAAAAGTTCTTTAAAGTGAGCAATAATCGAGGAATATCTGCTGATAATTTGTTATAGCAACTACAATGTAATTAAAAGAATTTTTAATCTTCATAACAAAGCAAGTTTTATTTTGAACTGAAGTAAAGACTTGAATGCAGTAAAAACTTTAAAAAAAAAATGGAGGCTCTAAACAGCAACAATAACACTTTGACTGAACTCGTTGAAGAAATAACACTTGATGAATCTGACCAGTGTGATTTCCAGTTAAATTTTAGCCTGTATGACTTTCCAAACAACGCGTCATTGACTGAACCTCTGGACTGGGAAGAGTACGTCAAGATTGTTTTCTATGTTATCGTCCTCGTTATAGCCCTTATGGGGAATATCAGCGTCATACTGACTGTTGCCCTGAATAGATCCATGAGAACCACCATTAATCTGTATTTAGTGAACCTTGCTGTCGCTGATTTATTAATTTGCATGTGCTGTATGTGGGTCCCATTGGCGAACAGCATCACGAAGCCATTGTATTCACTCGGAGGTTTCATCTGCAAGCTAAATCCTTTCGCCCAAAGTAAGTTTGCATCAATTTTATTTTCCTTTTGAATTCTCGCTGACATTAGTAATTTATCAATAAAATTTTTTGCTGAAAATACAGAACATGCCTTGTATCAACGTGCTCCTTTGGCTTGCTTTTACTGTCTTTCATGTTCAGTTGAAAAAAGGATAATTCATATTTGTTTGCACAAATTTTTGATATATCTAATGATATCTTATTCTTAAAATGTTAAAAATATGATTAAATCTAGAAAAAAAAATCTGCTCATTCAAATTAATTTAAAAAAAAAAACTGAAGTAAAATCTTACAGTATTCAATTTTTTAAAAAACTGAATACTGTAAGATTGAAATAAATTGGCTCTCAAATATTAGTGCATTCATAGATACCAACTCAATTTATTTAGTCATCTGATAGTTTAGCCTAAAATTAAATTTATAAATGAATAAATTTATGTGTATATATATATATATATATATATATATATATTTGATTTGATTTATTCATAGATACCAACTCAATTTATTTAGTCATCTGATAGTTTAGCCTAAAATTAAATTTATAAATGAATAAATTTATGTGTGTGTATATATATATATATATTTGATTTATGTACGCGCATGTGTGTGTGCATGTATTTTGCAGAAATGAAAACAAAAATATTTAATCTGAAAAGTATATCTAATTTTTAACCATTATTCCAACTATAACTTTGTATATTGTTTTGGAATGAAAAAGGTTAATAAAGTTTTACCAAAAAATTATATAACTTCTACTCTAAATATGGAAATTTGAATAAAAAAATGAATCAGAAGGAAATTCTTTTTTGTTATATGTTATATCAAAATTATGTGAAATTTCTTTCTTTCTAGTCTGTAAAAATAAAATTTCTTCCAAGATATATGAGAAGAATGCATTTTGATTTTGAAAAATATTTAGGAAATCAATTAGATATGAAACTGATAAAAGTTCAAAAGTTAAATTATGACATAAATTCAGAAATTTCAAATATAAAAGATAACTTAGATTATTGCTCTTTTTAATTATTATTATTGTTATTCTCATTAATTTTTAGTATTATCTTTCAATTCTATGTATATTTTGATTTAAATGAAATATATTAAACTATTCAGCATAAACTCAAAGACTTGCTCAGGGATTATAGAAAAATTGATTAAAATCATTTGATTGATTTAAATCACTTTGATTCTGACTTATTAAGAAGTATTAAATATTTTTATTCTGAGAGGTAAGAAAAAGGCGTATAAATTAATATATATAATCTTTTCCTAGAACATATTTCAAAAATTATTTGACTGCAACTATGCTACAATGCGGTAAAATAATAATAATAATAATAGAAAAAAAATGTTGTCCGAATGATATGAACTGTCAAATTTTCGGATTGCGACAAGCTTTAACACTTTAATGTTTTAACACTTTCGGTTTTAATTATTGTTAAACCTTTTTCATTTCCATTTAACTTGATACTTGAAAATTCTGCATTTTCTTTGTTTCGCTTAATATATAGCGAATTTCTTATATATGTTAATTATTTTTCGATTGCATTACTGAATTTCCTGAAGATCACTTAACTATTTAATCTGTAAATAATAGTTATCCGGTTGTTTGGGATGTTTTAGCATAGATTGTTCATAATATATCATTAAAATCTTTAATTCCATCGTTTTTTCAAGATTTTTTTGTCCAAATAAGATATTTTTACCCTCGTACAATTTTTTATGGAAGTCTAAGCGCATAAAGTTATTCTCTAAAATATGGAAATATATTTCCAAAAGTTATGCATAATTTTTTCTGCCTCTTGATATAAAGCATTTTGCCACCATATTAAATTTCTGATTAATAAAGCTGAGTACTAAATTTCTGTCATAACTTACACTTTTCAACATTTATTCCGTTACTTCGCCTCGTTTTACTATAATTAAATTCAGCTCACATAGAAATGCAGTTTAGTTCCAGAATTTCTAAAGCTGATTAATGCAAGTATTTAGCAAAAGCGTTAACTAAATTTAGTTATTGGAAATTTTCCTTAATATATTTCTACCTCTTTAAAAAAAGTAGTTTCTGGAGGTTTAAGGCTTAGCATAGTTCCTGAGATTTGAGTGTATTCGTATGTCGAATAATACTATCTTTATGCTTCATGAATAAAAAAAGTGAAATATCACATTTTTTTTCGCGCCTTTCAGAAATTCTGATTAGTTACCAGTTTGCTGTCGTGCTAGTTTTTGTATGTATGTTCTACTATTTGTATTTATAGATTTCTACTATTTCCGTTTTCTTCTGTTTCACTATCTCTAGAATTTTTTGTTGTGCCACTCGTCGTTTTGTAGAACTCCATCACAATCGAAATCATTTTATAATCAAAGGCAGTATTCAAAGAGTAAAAATCAGATTCACCATCGCTATTTTCAATTTCAATGTACATTTATTTCAGCAGCTTTCTTTTTCACATTTTAGAAAACTATTTTAAAAACGTTTTAATAAGTAAAAATACATGATTAACTTAAAAAGAATTTTCGAGATAATATCTCCAATTTTATACATCTCCGAAGCTTGTTTAATTAGTATCCTACAAGCTGAGATGGATCTTTGACTGGAAGCCGACATATGACTTGTTTGAAAAATAAATATTCGTGGTTAAGTGTATGACACAGATTTCAAAGAGTTAATCTAGACAATGATAAGAGAAATTGAAGGCATAGATAAACCTACGCAGATTATCGTTGATTTAATTAAAGATTCCTGATTGTAATAAGAAATTTATTTAATTTGAAACGCAAATTTAATTCTTTGTGTAAGAAATATCTATATTTAGATTTAAAATATCTCAATAATGTAGATTTATATTTTATTATTAAGATGCGGAAATACATAATAAAAAATGTATTTGTGTAGTAATTCTATCATGTCCTCGATTATAATAATGTTTTCAAACGCTATTGTTACTTATATTATAATATTACATTATAAAGTTCTTATATTATTATATTATAAAGTTATTATATTATAATGTTCATAAAAATAAATCGGATGAACTGGGCGGTTCATATATTTAGAATGGATGAAGATTCCATATTAAAAAAAATTCTTTTACATAAGCCTCTAACAAATAGGAAAAGGGGTAGACTCAAAATGAGATGAAGACAGAACTCCTGGCTATTCAGGAAAGAAACTGGCACACAAGTGTGAAAAATAAAAGGCAGTGGAACAGAATTCAGAGGAAGGCACTGACCCACCTGGACTGTTTAGCCAAACACGATAATGAGAATGACTGTTACTTATATATTTACCATAGCAAATCCTTCAGAAATTTCGTTGTCATGTTTTTGCTCGTCATGTTTGCATGTTGTATCAACGATTTAGGTATTCACAGTTTTTCCACAAGCTGCATTCATTTGAACCAATGATACGTTGATGGTCTACTATCCCAGTGCGAGGACTCGATATTAAATTAACTGGACTCCACATTTGTCATACTCACTTCAGTCGCAAGCACCTGTTATTTCATGAACTATGTTCACCATGACGGCATGTCTTACATTTTGAAGCGTTTGCCATGTTTTAATTGGGCGCCATATTTTTAATAATCCTCGCCTACGATATTTTAATGCTGTAACCATGTATATACGTGAACTTGTAGGTGACAATCTTCAACATCATAGTTTTAAGTTCTTACAGACATTTAGCTTGTTACATTTTATTTATGTTTTTTACATATATATATATATATATATATATATATATATATATATATATATATATAATACATATACATATATATATATAATACATATACATACATATATATATATATATATATATATATAAACTAACGAAACTAAAACTAAATTAACTAAGCACAATTGCATTTAGAGAGCATTAATGCTGCTACTACTAAACCACAGATTAATATAACCAATAAAAAGGAATAAAAATTGAATCCAAAGTAAAAAATTAAAAAAATAAACAAAGAATCCGGCATGGAGACTTTATCAAGGGTCACCCTCAGGCAGGGATTCAAAACAAGGGAATTTTTATGTGAGGGGTCTGACTTTTTGTCCAACAATATTTACCCCTTGTGACCCGAAAATCCCCTGAAATTGAGGCCTAAGAAATACACCATTTTTTACAGAAATAAAACAATAAACTGCATAAAATAAAACCTCTAATTTAAGTGAAAATTACAATAACATAATATAAACTATAAAAGAACACACTCAATTAATTATTAAAACAAAAAGGAAAGAACTTACCAGTAGCAGGTAAAACATCTACCAAATAAAGTGTCCCATCATGTTTCCCGCGTCTTAATACTGTTCCTCCTAAGAAATACCACATCATTCAAAGTAATAAATAATTGGAATACCTCAGCACCATCTATTGAGTTAGTTAATATGTAACGGAAAGTCTATTTTTATTTGTGTCAAATAATTAGTTATGTTTTTGATGAGATTATTTGTTGCTTCAATATAGGAAAGTTTTGAAAATTTTAGAGTTTAGATTAGGATGATAATTACTGAGTTTAATAATAGTAATAATAACAAGTAGCTTCAAGTTGATTTTTATTTGTTTAAGTTAGAATTAAATCTTTTGGATAACAATTAGTAACAATATTTATATTATCTAAGTATACCAATAGTAAGTCATCAATATATCTCCAACCGCTTATTAAATTGTATTCTTTGTATTGTATTCTTCATTTAAATATTTGTCATACATGAAAGTACAGGCATTTTTTTAATTTTTCATATGGCAGATTGGTGTATAAATTTTCAAAATCATAAGTATTAAGTTTATTAATGTTGTTATCTTTTAGAAAATCCAAAACTTCTTCGTTACTATGAATTATAAAGTTGTTTTGATCTTTAATTTTATTCAATATAATTTTCAAGTATTTAAAGAAATATTTTCCCTATAGTAATTATACCTTCCAGTGCTACAAGTCACGAATCTGAATTTTAATCGTATTTTTATGAATTTTAACTGTTGGGAACAAATAAGGATACATTAGAGAGCAAGTCTTAATTTGAGTTCTTTTCGCGAAAGCTTGTATTCTTTACCTTTCTAATTCCTTTTTTTCCAGTATTCTTTAAAATATAAGTTGCATTGGAGTTATATTCATTAATTAATAGTTCTTTATAATAACATTTACAAATTAAACAGAAATTATTTGCTGATTTATCTATTACTGTAATAACAAATTTCTCTTTTAAATTTTTTATTTCTTTATTTAATGTTTTGCTGAAATAAATCCCTTGTTTTTTAGATCTGTCATTATCTGCATTCATTTTTTTCTTAATTTCCTCAGAAATTCTCCCTTTACATTCTCCGCATGCCAATGGCATTTCTTAGATAATTTATAAATAAAAATATCCAAATATTTTCCAAAAGAAATTAAGATTTTTTTTAGTGTTTATTTTTTCTCTCAATCTAAATTTGGTTCATCTTTCCATTAAATCTCTAAAAGTGCTGGAATAAAAAAATTTTTAAATTTCCTTTTATAATATGGCCTTTATCAATGTCTATATAATCTTTATTGATTTCTTTGTATACTATAAATATAAATATTTTTTAGGTCTAATCTTTTGTTTAAGTCATTAACATTGTCTTCCAGAATGTAGATATTAATATTATTAACATTTTGGTATTTAAAGTGTACTAGTTCTTGGTCAGAAGTCGGTGCTGATTTCACCTATATAATTTTAAATTACATTCCATACAATTTTTAAGATAAATCATGTTTTTGTTTTTACAAAATATTTGCAAGTTGGAATTTTTATTATTAATTTGTTCATGTAATAATATCTTCATTTAAATATTCGTCATATATAAAAATACAGACATTTATTAATTTTTCATGAGGCAGATTAGATTAGTGAATAAATTGGTGGTGCTTTTCCATTATCTGCAATTTCTGAAAATATTTTTTGGAATTATCTTTTTGAATTTCAACCTCAGAATTCCGTGTTTTTGAGGTTAGGGAGATATTTCTTCATTTTATTAAATAAGTAGATTTATGCTTAATAAAGAATGTATCATAGCGCATGGCCCGTCGCGCACTCTACCATGCGGCACTGTGGATAGATGTATGACAGGAGCATTCACAGATAAAAAGTTACTGCCACAATGGTTTCGTTCGAAAAAATCTTAAAAATATAATAAAATATCGTATATGCGGAAACAAAAAGTATAAGACCTGTCCATTAGCAGGTAAAAACAATGGATATTCAAACAATGGATATATATTAATATGGAACAATGGATATATATTAATAACGGATATTCAAACTTGCAAATATTTTGTAAAAACAAAAACCTGATTTAGCTTATAAATTGTATAGAAAGTAATTTAAATTATATAGACCAAACCAGCACCGAACTTAGTTTAAGAATTAATAACCATAGATCTAATATTAAAAACTTTGAAAAAGATAAAACTTCTGACTAT
Organism: Argiope bruennichi; assembly: GCF_947563725.1. NCBI lineage: Eukaryota > Metazoa > Arthropoda > Arachnida > Araneae > Araneidae > Argiope > Argiope bruennichi. The sequence continues at coordinate 114,238,902 of NC_079152.1, read as the reverse complement.
GAACTAGTACACTTTCAATACCATAATTTTAATGATATTAATATCTATACTCTGGATGATAATGTTAATGACTTAAACAAAAGATTAGACCCAGAAAATATTTATATTTGTAACTCAAAAACTTCGTTTCCTTATGGCAAAACAGTAAATTAAATGGGGAAAGTTATGGAAATTTTAACACTGTTTGCATTTATAACAAATTTAATATTTTTAAAGATTTTATAAATAAGGAAAACTATAGTAAAAGAGGTAAAAGTAAAGAAGGCGATTATAATATTATATTTGAAGAATTTCAGAATTATTGTAATCTGGATCGTAATAGTGAAAACATTCAGAAAATTTGGAAATATCTAATCGGTCTAAGGAAAAATAAAATTAAATGGCTTATGAATAATAGATTTAGAGATTTAAAGTTTAAAAATTCTTTCACTAAATTTATAATTCTTGATCGAATTAAATTTAAGCTCACTATTGAAAAAAAAACGATTTATTATTTAATAATAGAAATAATTTAAACAAAGATTTCTGTGTGGTAAGATTTCTGGATATTAATTTCGAAAATCTAAAATTACCTAAAATTGTGAATAACAGTAAAGTATTTTTCACTTTAAAGGATGAAGCAACTGTTTCAATAGCGTTTAGTTATACATCAACTTTAAGGAAACCAATTTGTAATTATAATTACTATAGAAAAAATTTAGATAAAATAAATAAAACAGATTATAACTGTAACAAAGAAATCTATCAAGATTATATAGATGTTGATAAAGGGCATATTATAACAGGAAATTTAGAGATTATTGATTCCATCTCTTTAAGAGATTTAATGGAAAGAGGAGCCAAATTTAGATTGTGAGAAAAAATAAACACTAAAAGAAATCATAATTTCTTTTGGAAAATATTTGGATATTTTTATTTATAAATTATCTAAGAAATACCATTGGCATGCGGAGAATGTAAAGTGAGAATTTCTGAGGAAATTAAGACAAAAATGAATGTAGATATTGGCTGATCTAAAGAACAAAGAATTTATTTTAGTAAAACATTAAAAAGAAAATTAAAAGATAAATTTGTTATTACAGTAATAGAGAAATCAGCAAATATTTTATGCTTAATCTGTAAATATTATTATAGAGAACTGTTAATTAATGGATATAACTGTAATGCAACTTATATTTTAAAGAATACGAGGAAAAAGGAATTAGAAAAGAGAATGCTAGCTTTCGCGAAAAAAACTAAAATCAAAACTTGCTCTCTAAATTATCCTTATTTGTTCTCAACAGTTAAATTTCATAACAAAAAAACCCCCATTAAAATTCGGATTTGTGACTTGTAGCACTGGCAGTTATAATTACTATACTGGAAAACATTTGTTTAAATACTTAAATTTTATTCTGAGCCAAATTGATTAAGATAACTTTATAATTCATAGTAACAAAGAAGTTTTGGATTTTCTAAAAGATAACACCATTAATAAACTTAATACTTATGATTTCGATAAGTTGAACATAAATATGCCTCACGAAAAATTATTAAATGTCTGTACTTTTAAAAATGACCAAAATTTAAATGAAGGTATTATTACAAAAAGGAACTGGCTAGAATTATGTAACTTTAATTACCGAAAATTATGTTTTTATTGGAATTAATTTTTATAAACAAATAAAGGGCATTCCAATGGGAACAGTTTTCTCAATTGCTTTAGCCAATAGTTTCCTACATTACTATAGAAAAAAATAATTAAACATAATTTAATAAACGGTTGGAGATATATTGATGACTTACTTTTGATAAACTTAGATTATACCAATATTGTGACTAATTTTTATTCAAAAGATTTATTTGCAAATGAAATAAATAAAAATCAACTTGAAGCTACCTATCTGGATTTAAAAATCGAAATTTCTAATGGTAAAACATTAGTTGGTATCTACGATAAAAGGGATGAATTATAATTTAAAATATCTGAACTTAGTAATTGCCATTCTAATCTAAACTCTAAAATTTTCTCTAAAAAACTCTAAAAAAAAATTAATTTTCTCACAATTTAACAAGATTAAAAGAGTTTGTAAGAACAAAATTTCTTATATTGAAGCAACAAATAGTCTCATTAAAAACTTAACTACTAATGAATTTCCCAGAAATTACTGTAATATAGAAATTTTAATAAAAAAAGGGATGTTTCGCTTCTAATCTTTTGACAAAAATAATGATAGACTTTCTGTTACATATTAATTAACTCAATAGATGGCGCTGAGACCCTCCAATTATTTATTACTCTGAATGGCATGGCATTTCCAGCAGGAACAATGTAAGACGCGTGAAGCAAGAAAGAACCCAATGGGATATTTTTTTGTATAAGTTTTATCTGCTTCTGGTACGTCTTTCCTTTTTGTTTTAATAATTGGTTTTGAGTGTTCTTATAAAGTTTTTCTGATGTTATTGTATTTTCGGCTTAAATTGGAGGTTGTATTCTATTGTAATTTTTTTTTTAAATTTCTGTAAAAAATGAAGCAATTTCATAGGATTTTCGGCTCATGAGGGGTCAATATTGTTGGACCAAAAGTTATACTCCTCATAGAAGAAATCCCTTGTTTTGAATCCCTGCCTGAGGGTGATCCTTGAGAAAGCCTTCAGGCCGGGTTCTTCTTCTTCTTTTTTTTTTCATTTTTGATTCTATTTTTATTCCTTTTTACTTTTACTAACTTGATATTTTTACTAATTAGGTTAGGTTTATGTGTGCTTAAGTAGTAGCTGCATTAGTGCTCGCTAAATACAATGGTCCTTTTTAGTTTGATTCAGAAATAATAATAAAATTTTAGTTTTTTTAGATTGTTTCAGAAATAGTTTTTAATTGAATCTTAATAATGCTTATATTTTTGATTATATATATATATTTGATTTAACTGAAAATGTTTTAACACTTTCGACCTCAATTACTATTAAATACTTTTCATTTTCATGTAGCTTCAAAATTGTAAATTCTGCATTTCTTTTGCTTTGTTTCATATATCATGAATTTCTTAGATTGTTAATTATTTTTCAATTGCATTACTTATCTCTCTGTAGTGTATTTGACTATTTAAAGTGTAAATAATAGTTATCAGATTATTTGAGATGTTATAAGTATCCTTAATACTTGTACCTGATGCTTATAAATATCATCAAAATCTTTAATTTCATTGTTTCTTTCTGAATTCTTAGTCTATTTAAGAAAATATTTACTCTAATATAATTTTTTATTGAAATCTGAACGCATAAAGTTATTCTCTAAACTATGGAAATATATTTTCAAAAGTTACGCATAATTTTTTTCTGTCTCTTGATATAAAGCATTTTGCCACCATATTAAATTTCTTGTAGCTAAAACTGAGTATTGAATTTCTGTCATAACTTACACTTTCCAACATTTATTCCGTTACTTCGCCTCGTTTTACTGTAATTAAATTCAGATTACATGGAAATGTAGTTCAGTTCTAGAATTTCAAAAGCTGATTAGTGCAAGTATTTAATAGAATCGTAAACTAGATTTATTTATTGCAAATATTTCGTAATATATTTCTACCTTTTTAATAGAATAGTTTCTGGAGGTTTAGGGCTATGCTGAATTTTTGAAAATTCAATGTATTACTATGTTGAATCATACTATCTTTACGCTTCGTCAAAAGATAACGTGAAATATCAAAAACACTTTTATGATATTTAGAAATTATGTTTAATCACCCATTTGCTGTTGTATTAGTTTATATGTCTTACTACTTATATTTACAGATTTTTACTATTTACTTTTTTTTTCTATTTCATTATCGCTGGAATTTCTTACTGTGTCACTCGTCATAGAACTGTATTCACTATCTGAATCAATAATATAAATATATTCAGAACAATCGAAATCACTAGATATATCAAAGTCAGTATTCAAAGAGTAAATTCAGATTCATCACCGCTAGTTTCAATTTCAAGGCACACTTATATCAGCAATTTTTTTATAATTAAGAAAATTATAATATGTTTTATTTAGTAAAAATCTTAATTAACTTAAAAGCAATTTGTGAAATTTTATTTTGGAATTTATACATTTCCGAAGCTTGAAGTTTCCAATAAGCTGAGCATGGATCTTTGCTGAGGTAACTAAAAGCAGCCATATAACTTGTTTGAAAAATAATGATTGGTATTTCAATGTATGACACAAATTTCAAAGGGTTAAATTAGACAATGATAAGAGAAATCGATGGCGTGAATAAACCTACGCAGATTATCACTGACTTATCAGTTAAAAACTCCTGATCGTAATAAAAAATTTCTTTAGTTTGAAATACAAATTTAATTCTCCGTGAAAAAAAATATTTACATTTATATTTAAGTGTGAATGACCTCTAAATTTCTTCACATGTTTTAAAAAGGAATTACATAAAATTCATTTATGCATTTCTTTGTAAAATAACATGTAGAATTAAGCAAGCGAAGTGATTTATTTTTACTCCAACATAAACGTCACATTTAATATATATATATATATATGCATATGACATTAGAAATTGAAATAAATTGGCTAGACAAGAAATAAATAAAAAGACACAAATAATAAAATTTTGAATGCATGTATATTCAGAATAATATGTTAACAAAAAGTGAAAAATCAAACAAAAACTAAGAAAAGGAAAACCGAGAGGAAACAGGAGTAAAGAAGAAAAAAGCTTAAATCCTATGAACAAAACAAGAGAAAAAAAAACTTTGGCGATACGAAGAACAAACAGTAAACTGCAATTCCAGAAGTGTTGTGTAAACATGAAACAAAATGCGAAATAAGATGATCAACATAAATTCTTATGAGAAAATGAAATCAAAGTGAACTATAAAAAGGAATTATTACATTTTTTTGAAAATGGTATAAAACAATTACGTGAAAATATATGCCTTCAATCCGAACGCTATAATAGAGTAACATCGAAAATCCGAAGTATAAAATTAGATTCGAAATTGTGTTTCAATATAAATAACCTAAAAGAGAACTGCTTAATAGACCTAGGTAAATCAAATATGAAAAGATACTGGAGATACTAAATCAAGAAATTAAGAGAAAATTCATATAAACAAAGAAAAAAGAACAATACGAGAGACACAACTTTCTCTGCGTTATGCGAATACCAGATGTTTCCAGTGGGTCGAGAACTTAGCGCTTGTTTGTGAGTGTTTCCAGGTGGGAGGTAATAACATTTAGTTGTGAGCAATGAAGATATCCATGGGAAAATTATCTTTTAAATAGAGATGCGTCAACAGGAAAGAAGTAAAGATTAAAAAAAAAACCTTTTTAACGTAAGTTGAATGGAAGATAATAATTTTGTTCCTTCATAATTAATTTGCCCGTCATTGAAGGATGTATATCTTTCGTACTATTCTTTTTTCTTCTCTAATATGCAATAATTATTTTCTTTGTTATTCTGTGTCTCCAAGAATGTTTACATATTTGATTTACCTTCGTCAATTATTCAATTTTCTGTTTAATATTTATGTCATATCTCAGTTTTGCGCTGCTTTCTCAGTTTTGCGCTGCTTTTCTTTATTTTTCCAAATTTGTCTATTATAGCATTGGGGGTGAAGTCACTATCTTTATATACGGGTTGGTTATAATTAAACTTCCCCTGTTAACAGCATCCTACAACGCAAACGAGTGAACGGATTGTAACGGAATTTGGTATATAGATTATAGAAATTTCACGAAATTTTGAAAAAAAAAGTTCAAAGATGCTTATTAGAGGGCGTCTTTTCCGGAAAAACATCAAATTTAACACAATAAACTACCCAAACTGAATGTAGAAACAATATTAACATTTATTGACTAGTTTCTGATCACCTTGTCATTGAACCACATTAAGTAAAGGTAAAGAAAAAATAACAGTCCGCTGCTTGTGGGGAAAAAAAAGTTCAATTTCCTGAAACAAGAACAGATTGGGACGAAATTGCTCAAGAGTAGCAGTTGTTAATCGTGTCCAAGACGATGTAGGGAAAGGTGCTCCATGTGACCACCCTCATTAGCCTTCAAAATATCAAGTCGATTGACAATGTGTTCAACAGCAGATCGTAACTCATCAGCTGTGATGCTTTGTATGGTGGATCTTGTATGGGAAGTAGTGCATTATTTATGTTTCTGAGCACCTGTCTGTCTAGAAATTACACGTGCGCTACTGCCCCCAAACTCTGATGACTGTGCGGCAACACCTGTTTTGACGGCATCAACAAGTACCGGTGTGACAGATTTACGGCATCTACCAGGTTGAACTCCTAATGTCCATATCGTTTCAAATCTCTTAATCATGGCCCGGATACCTTTAGTAGATACTAGTCCATGCCGTAAATTCATTACACGACGAAATTCACGAACTCCAGCAGAAGCATTCCCCTTGTTTTCGTAAAACAGCTTAACCAATAACGCATGTTCTACTAAAGATACTGTCATTATTACAGCCGGGAACTTCGACATAAAACATGACAACGGTTGCAAATGTTTCATACCCTATCCTGTTTTGCATAACGCTTCCTCTTCTTCGCAAGCATGAAAAAAATCGACATTTTTTTCCTAGAACTGACAGTTTTTCCCAGTTTCACATTTTATTAAACGTAATTCTTGTTATGGATTGTTAATATCGTTCCTCTATTCCGTTTTGGCCGTTTATTACAATAAATTAAATGTTTTTCAGAAAAAGCGCTCTCTGATGAACATTTTGGACAATTTTTTTTTTTTTTCGAAATTTCTTGAGCACTTCTCGTGTATAGTTTATATACCAAATTTCATTGTAATCCGTTTCCCCGTTTGAGTTGTAGAATGCCATTTATTGGGGAAGTTTATTTTAACCACTCTGTATATATATATATATATTATTTAGAGAGCGCAAATGCAACTACTACTAAAACACAGATGAATCAAGATAATAGTTATAAAAACTAAGTTAATAGGAAAAAAAATCAAAATTAAACCAAATAAAATAAGAATCCGGCCTGAAGACTTTCTCAATTGTCACCCTCAGGCAGGGATTCAAAGGAAGGGTTTTTTTCTGTGAAGGAATACAGACTAAAGAGTCCAATATTGATTCCGAAAATCCCCTGAAATTAGGTCTAAGAGATATAGCATTTTAACAGAAAAGAAAAACACAAAACAATAAATTAGAAGAATACGTCCATTAATAAGCAAAAACACAATAACATAAAATAACCATATAAAACACTCAAACCAGTTATGAACACAAAAGGAAAAGAAACAGCAGAAGGCAAAATTTAAAAACAAAACAAAACATAATCATTCCCGTTTTGCTTCTTTCGCTCTTAGCTGTCCTAGCTAACGCCATTCAAGGTAAAATATAATTGGAGGGTCTCAGCGCCATCTATTAAGTGATTTAATATGCAACGGAAGGTCTATTTTTATTTTAGGTAAAGGATTAATCCCAAATCATTCCTTGCTTAGTGAAAAAAATAATTGTAACAAAATTAATAACAAAAATTCCTATATTGAAGCATAATCTCATTAAAAATTTAATAATGAATTTTCCAGAAACTACTGCAATATTAATTTTTTAACTAAGCAAGGAATGATTTAGGATTATATATATATATATATATATATATATATATATATATATATATATATATATATATATATATATATATATATATATATATATATATATATATATATATATATATATATATATATATATATATATGTATATGTATATATATATATATATATATATATGCTTTGTAATAAAAAATTTCAGTAACAGACGAGTTTTGCCTTTAAATCTTCTTTTTAAAATTTTGGATAAAATTATGTAGTACTGATAGTAACTTGTAACTTCATGCCTTGAAAGCTCATAGCTTTTAAAGAAAACGATTTGAATTATTCAGAGTATTTGTTTTAAGAAACTAGAAAATACCACAAAATTCAAAATCAAAGTAAATGTTATTGTAATAAATTGCGAATTCTTTAATCAAAATTTTTAAAATTAAAAATCAGGAGAGATTAGAATTAAAATGTTATGACTTTTTTTTAATTTTATCACGAGTTGTATAATTCAATTATATTGAAATATATAACATTCGTTAATTTTTTGATGCTTTGCTTTGAAATGATTTTGAAAAATAATCTTCTCTCTTTTTTGTTTCCTCTTAGCTTTTCAATTATAAATACTATCCCACTAATAATTAATAACATTATATATATTCGAAATTGGTTTTGATAAAATTGCATTGTTTGTTTAATTTTAATCAAATTAATATTCCCTATGTTTTGATCTTGTCCTTGTTATTGACAATTTATAGGGACTCTTTCCTTTAAAAAGTCTGTGATATGGTGTCCCAGTATTTAAAAAAATAATTATCAAAAAGAAGTTGATTTCTAAGAATTCTTAATCAGAACTGAGTATTTTAACTTAAAATAGATATAGAATAGAGATTAATAAAATACGATCATACATATAAGTTTTAATTATGTTCTTGTGATCATGAATTATTCATACCTTTATCTTTATTTATAATAAAGAAGAATGTGAGTTTGTGCTTAAGTGCGTTTGCGTTTGCATTCTACAGGTTAGACCGTTTGACATAGAACTACAAAATAATTTTTACATCTTTCATTATGCTTTTAATACATTTCGCCGGTAAGTTTCCATTTAAATTAATTTAATAACTTCTTTTTAATAATAAAATAATAAATTTGAAAAAAATATTTCAGCATAAAAACTGAAAAAACTGCAAACAATATGTGTGCTGCTAAATATTTTATTTCATTAATAATAAAACTAATTAATTCAAGTTAAGTTCCAAGTTAATTTCATTTTTATTCAGTATTTTTCCTTCTTATTTCAGTATCATAGGATTTTAATTAATTATGAATAATCTAAATTTTTCATTATGTTCGATTCCTCCCGTGGTATGGATTGAAAGTTTGCAGAGAAGCTCAGGTGTCGTCCTCATCATCTGACCGCGGTTCAAAATTAAGAGTTACGTCCCAAAATAGCCTTAGTGTTGCTTTAAAATGGGACGTTAATAATTAATACTTATTATGTTCGATTCGCTTTAGATCATAGCTTTATTTATATTAATCAATAACAGATGAGATGCATAAGCTTTACTTCAGTTTATGTCAAAAAATAATTGCGTAGCCTTTCTTCAACTAGCAATTTTATGATAATGAAAAGAGAAATCAATGAACAGAAACATATGCCTTTAGTTAATTAAAGCTCATAACATCTCTTTCTACTTTATTTTTTGTGTTTTATGTTTAATGAATAGTGTATTCGTATTAAAATAAAGCTTTTTAAAATGATTATTTTTAATAATTATTTCATAAAATATTTGCAATTGTTTTTATGTTTTGTAATAATTTTCATGTCATAAATTTATATTTTGTAAAGATGAAATGTTTAGAATTTTGTTTGATTCATTAGGATGTCTTACATTTCTCTTTATATATAGAATAGAAAATTTTCTGTGTACTTGCTGTTGATGATGAATATACTAGGGATGTTTTAACAATTCATCCCCTTTGTGGAACTAATATCCTTGCCGTCTTATCACTCTATATTAATTTATATCCTCTTATCCATTGTATTTGCCCATATTTAATAGGTACAATTGTTGCAAATGAAGGAGGATAAGAATGTGTAACCTTCCAAGCGAAAGAAAATACCACATACATTATCTAACATAGACATGAAATCAGGAAATACAGCATTTACCGACTTTTTCCTCCAAAATTCTCGGTTTTAAATATTGTTTTGAGAATTCGGTTACTTCAAATACAGAAATTAATTGTCGAAAAAGCAAATTGTGCATGTTTCGCTTAAAAGGATTTTAACAACTTATTTAATTTGGACATTACACGAGATTTTACCAATATCATATAAATAAATTTCGAGAAGCTTTTCCAGATGGTATAATACTTCAAATTCTTCAAAAATACTTCATTTGATAATTATTTATTAAAAATAGATAGATAGCAAAGATAGAGTGTTTTAAAATATTATAATATGTCATATAAAAAATTTCTTATTCTACTGTTACTTACAAAATCGATATGATCAATAATATTTCAAATCTATTCGCTCTTAGTATATCAAGTCTTTTTACCTTTTTGAATAACCAGAAATTATACATCAGCTTATTGTGCAAAATTTTCAGGTATAAATAAGTAAATGTATCAAAAAATAATTTAAAGATAAGTCAATGTAGTTTAACAAAGAACTTAAAATATTTCAGTTCTACAAATCATTTAGTTGTCATGTGTGAATAGAGAAGAAAAAACTTTTTAAAGCTCTGATTTCAACTTCTATGTAATTAATATTCGAAACTTCAATGTTTCAATTCCAAAAAATAATATTTGTGTTAGATCTTTTTTTTTTCTTCTTCTTTCATCAAAAAAGCTAAAAATGCGTCATTTATTCTATGCGTGTAATGCTGTTTTGCTAAACCACTTTTTGGTAAACATTTAAACATATTTTTTTGTTAACATATTTTGTTGATGTGCAAAGGAGAAATACAATCTGGAAAATCGGTAATTTGAAATTGTTACAACTACCGATAATCATATAAATGCTCTTCGGGAAATGCATAGTGATAATCAAATCTCATACAAAAAGCCGAATTTGTATGGAATTAGTACTTCTCTCTGGAGACAGAGAATTATCACTAATATTTAATCGATTTATTTGGAAAGGTTTGGAGGCATAACAATACAAATGCGTAAACTTCATTTAAATTCAAAACGATCTAATATTCAGGTGGCTAGTTGCACGCAAACAAGCCATCCATCCATCAGTTGGACGTAACATTTGTAAGAATAGAATGTTTAATTTACCTTTCAGCGGGAAACAAATTATGAAGGCTGCATTCATATTTGCAAAATCTTTTGTAATCTTTCAATAAATGCAATATTTTACGCCATTTTTATGAAACTATAATATAGAAAATGCATAAATTGAATGTGTTATTTTGCTACTTTTTAAATATAATTAGGATCACGGAAAGTGTCATGATTGTTGAAATATACATTTTCTTCCTATATATTTATAATCCTATTAATCTTTTGAACAGACGCAGATTTAAGCTCTTTAGATAAATTCGCAACCATTGATTAGCGTGAATAATACTTCATTTATAATCGTCAAATCATTTATCAGTTTTGCAGTGAACTCATGAAACAGGAATTTCCATCGATTTTATTTAGCTTTTTACCTATTGGTTGAGGAAATATCTAGGTAAGAAGAAAAAAACAATTTATAATTTACAATACGTTTTATATACTTAAATTACATTAAAATTTATATATATATATATATATATGTGTGTGTGTGTGTGTGTGTGTGTGTGTGTGTGCGTGCGTGCGTGCGTGCGTGTATGTGTGTGTAAGGATATATTAAATCTTAATTAATTTCTTAATTATTATCTTAATTCAAACCCATTCATTCTAAAATATTCTCTTATTTCTTGATCCAATTCCACCTTTTTTATTTAATTAATACTTCACGATCTCTGTAAAAATGATTTAATCTGCAAGTTCCCAAGCTCCAAATGAAGGGATAAAAATCCGTCATTCTTAGCAAATTCTTTTAAAAGATACTTATATTTCCCTTTCCAAAGTCTACACGCGTTAAAGAATCTCATAGGAATCGGAATCTCATAGTATAAAATCACTGGTAAATATATGCCACTCTCGCTCGCTCTTTTGCTTTTTTTTTTTTGTCGTGGAGTGACTTCCCGTCACTTAGTTGGATAAGAAAATAAGAGAACATCTAAAATGTTCTCTTATTTCCTGTTCCAGTTCTCACTTTGAATTTAATTATTTTTAACACTTCCTTTAGAAAACTGATAACTTACACACTTTCCCACGCTCCAAACAAAAGGATAAAAATCCATAACACTCTCAGAAGCTTTCAAAGATAACTAATATTACCTTTCCTAAGTCTATACGTGTCAAAGAAATCCCTATCAGAATTTCATAGACTATCGTATCACTTATCGCTTTATCTCTGTACAAATTACGACTCCTTGGTGAAATTAATCAAAGTTAAACTTTCAAAAATTTCTTATTTTCGGTCATGCATCTGCTAAAATACGTTTAAAATTTTTAAAAATTTAAATAATCTATTTTATAATTTAATCTAAATAATCTTAAAATCTAAATATGTTAAAAAATAATTTCTGTTTATTTATCTATCTAATATTTCTTAATTTGGTTGCAAATTAGTCTCTCGTTTTCTACGATCAGTTTTCCTTTCTCTATTTCATTCAAGTTTCTTTTCCGTGTTTCTGAGTTTTTTCGCTGCCTTCAATCAATTTTCTTTTGAAACATTCGATTTAAATCTGTATCACATTATTTAATATATTTTTTCTCTGCAGTTTTTCACTCTTTTGTCTTCTATTAGCTTCTTTTCGGCATTGGCTTTTCATCTGACTTCTAAATTATGAGTAGTTTCTAGATGTTCTGTCTTTCTTTGCAATTCTATTAAGATTCTTCTAATACGTTCTTCCTTTGTCGGTGCACGGCCGCTTTGGTAAGGTCTTGACATCGGAACGAGAGGGTTTCAAGTTCGATACCCAATTCCACCGAAGGACCGTAGTGTACGATGATCTGATGCACGTTAAATCCGTCTCCCACTGGTGTGGTCCAGAAGCTTGGAGAGGGGGTGCCAACTCAGATGTTCTCCGCGTCATCTGACCGATGTTCAAAATTACAAAGTCCGTTCCAAAATGGCTCTAGTGTTGCTTTAAAACGGGACGTTTATATCACTAAACTAATTAAACTTGTATAAACTTGTGGATGTACAGTTTATACTGTTTTTGCAGACAGGATGTGGTAAGGGGATCATCCTTTTTTAGAATTGTGAATTAACATTCAATTTTCCCTTATTGTGATGGTGCAGAGAGAAAGAAAAGAAATCAGTACCGAAATAACTATAGTTTTTTAAACTGATTAATATAAAATAAATCATAAATATAAAAATTTTATAGACATTACAAAATATACGTTGCAGCATAAGATGCACAAAATAAAAGTTGTGTAAACAAAATCGTTTAAAAATACGCTAAATAATACGATGAAACAATGATACGTAATATTTCATCTACTGTGATAAAAAAAAAATCATCAATATAAAAATTAAAATTTCACCTTACATAATATGAATAATAATCGAGAATAAATATCGCAAATATTTGTTGAGAAAGATAATTTATTAAAATAAAAAAAAATGAAAATCAATGTCAATCTAATATGCTATGTTGATTTTATCATTAAATATATTTCTTTATTTAACTCTCACTATTTCCATCCTTCTTACATTTATCCGACATCATGTATGAGCCCTATTACTCAAATATTTTAAATTTTCAAAGGCCATCTGTTTTTCTCCCTTTACTTTTATCTAATGCATTTTAAATTCATTTTCTATTTATGTCTAGTTTTTCAAAATCAATGTATCATTTATCTCACTTTTTATTTCTGTTTTAGAATGAATTTTTTTAGTTTTAAATTGCTATATTTATAACTATAAAAATATACTAGATATTTTTTTAAATTTTATTCTTACATTATTTTCTCGATCTCTGTCTTTTCTCCTTGATTATTTGAGCAACACATTAAAGAAAATTTATGCCATATGATTGATATTGTATGGCTAATAAACCAACAACAATAATTGGTGTGGAGACTTCAAATATTCTGTATATACATAGCGCTGATAAAATATGACATACATAACAAAGAAATCTTTGTATATGAATAGATAACCTGCACAAAATAATTTTCTCTGCATGAAAGTTTTCCTTAAATTCCTAACATTTTTTGAAACATTTATCAAACGCTTTCACTACTGAAATTAGATTATAATAATTTTTAAGCTTGTTTTGATTTCATTGCTAAATAAAAAATTAAGAAAATTACTCACATTTAATTTCTATGATAAAAAATGATATATCTGCTGACGCAAAGTTTTAAACTCAAACATTTTGATTTATGTTTCGTTTTAATAATTATCAGTAATGTTAGACAAAAAAATTTCATTAATTTTTGTAAATAATTTCTTCATTTGACATGCACCACGCCGGTGGCAAATTTCTAAAGCATCTATTTTTAATATATTATTAAATATGTTGGTTTCATCTATTGTTATTTGTTTATTAATTGTTACAAATTAAATAATTGTTACAAAATAAAACATTCTATGTTTTTAATAATTCATTTTTTTCAGTAAATAGATTTATTAAATTGATAAAACATGACTTATTTTGTTTGAAATTGTAAGGTTGGATAACAATTTAAATATTTAATTTTTTTGTTAGAAAAATTTCTTAGTTCTTGAAAAGCTTTTACTTTTTTATCATACCCTTCAAAAGGATAATAACAAATAGTATATTCTGCGCTTAAATTCTTTGCATAAATGTTCTGTTCATGTTTAAATGCTTTTTATTTTTGAATTAATATTTTTTGTACAATTTTACAACTTTATTTTTCCAGAAGTTTGGTTCTTAAAATTCACTTTTGAAAAAGTTGCTCTAAACGTAATTAAGTTAACTCAAAAACACATTTAGTGGAATTGTTTATGATTACTTGGCTTCCAAAAGCTTCTATAAAGGCATCATTTTACGTGGAAGTATCTTTAAAACAAGAAAATGAGTTTCGGGAAAGCACAAGTTCACTTCTATTACTATATTTTAAACAGCATTTTCAAATTTAACTTTATTCTTGGATAATGTTTTGGAAATGGAAAGAGTAAATTTTGAAAAAACACGATGCCTGAATATCGTTTAAACAAAACAGGAAAAACAATTATCCGGCACCATGAAGAGAATTATTCAAGTATGCTATTTATGGGCGAGTTGATATTTTCAATGATAAATGCTTCTCATGTGAAAAGTATCAAATAAATACAAACAAGATTTTTCTAAAATTCAATTTAATTTTTTGAAAATGTAGATATTAACATATTTTAGTAAGATTTAACTCTCGTAAAGACCAATGATCTTGTTTTTTAAATCTGGGATTGTATAACTGGAAAATGTAAATCTGGAAGTGAAATTTATGATTCTATTCTCTGGTTCTGCTCCTAGGCAACATTATTAAAAATTAGTAGGACGATTCGTACAATAGGAGTTCATTACTCGCTGAATACTTCATTGGAACTAAAGGGTTTGTCTGTTTTCCTTGAAGGATATTTGTTTCACCTGTAGGCCTGCTATGAAGATCACGCAATCTGAATTAA
The DNA here is from genome assembly GCF_947563725.1 of Argiope bruennichi. NCBI lineage: Eukaryota > Metazoa > Arthropoda > Arachnida > Araneae > Araneidae > Argiope > Argiope bruennichi. The sequence continues at coordinate 114,223,648 of NC_079152.1, read as the reverse complement.
AAAATCTAAGTAAAACGTGAATAAAGCTTACCTTGTGCGCTACCCGAAGGTTTTTATGACCACTAGAGGATGTCTTATAGAATATTTATTATTAGTCTTAGAGAATTGTTCATATCTGCTGTAAAGTGAAATTAGAACCATTAATCTAAAGTCATCATATTAATATAAAGTTGAGTTCAGAATAAGAAAATTTATAATGGGTAAACGATTTGTCTTGCCAAATAATCAAAATTCTGTAGCATAAAGCAGATGTCTGGAAATTAATGTTATTAACTGGAAAATACGTTATTTCCTTATACAAGAAGTAATGCCTTCGCAGTGACCAATTAAATGATGTTAAAGATGTTTCTGAAAAGTGCGAAAAAGATGCTGGTAGAGTTGTCAGATTAACAAAACTAGATGCATAAAACATTATATCCTCGAAACTTTTGTCGAATTAAATAAATATTTATAAACTAGTTTAAGTATAAGTAATGATGTCTTCTTTTATGGAATACGATAAAAATTAACAAATATTTGTGGAAAATTTATATGGAGTTATTTTTCTTTGGTATTGTAGAGTAAATTAATTAGCATAATAAAATATAAAGAAAATATATAAGAATTGCTCTTCTTAAAAGAAATGCTACAGATCTTACGAAAAAAATCCAATGTAATTTCATATCCGGGAATATTTTTATAAACATCTATTTGCTAAAACTCATTTTACAGAGAATATTTTATCTCCAGAAATTCAAAAAGGTAGAATCGATTATAATTCCTATTTTCAAGTAGTACATTATGTAGATAAAATAATTTTTCTACAAAAACTAATAAGTAAATCTTAAATAGTTTGAAGTAAATATCAAAATCATGTATGGGCTGTAAGACGAAGCTTATTTGAACTATTAAACCCATTTTCCAACTTATTGTTTTTATTAACATTAAATTCCTTTTCAGCTTTTGAAAATACCTTATGTGCACATCTTAAATTATTGACGTATATCATATGAAACATATTTATTTGCTTAACTTATGCATTCAAATTCTTTTTCTTTTGATATAAAATTAATCTAAAGCAGTAATGCTTTTTCACAATTTTTTAGCAACAATAAATTGATTTTTTCCCCAAAATTTCAGAATTCTCCTTGATTTTCCACTCATAGGGATTTTAAAGAAATTTAAAGTAGTAACTACTTAAGCTTTTCCTTACATAAATCTTTAAACCCGAACAGTATTATCAAAAACAAACCCCAAGAAAACAGGAAAAAAAGCGAAAGCGGGAGAAAATTCTTTTAAGCAAGAATGAACCTTAACAAACGTGATGCTTTAACACCATCCGAATAAGTGACAAGGCGATAACAGAAAACAGAACACAATGGAATAATTTATCGATGAAAAGGTGAAAAAAAATCAGGAAAAAGAAGTGAAAGAAAATATATCATTGGTTGAAGTGGAGAAAGTTTAGTGAAGCAAAAGAAAAAAAAAAAAAATATTTCTTTACATCTCCCCCCCCCCTTTATTTTCTGTGTTGGAGATTCCGTCTCCAATAAATGCGTATTAAGATTTGAAAACTGGCTATATTTTGTTCATAACTTTTATCTTCACTAAAAGCTACAGGTGCGCAATGTAATGGTCTTAAAGTCTTAAAGTAAATATACTTTTTAAAAATGCTATTTATGGAAAGGAATATTTATATAGAAATCTCGTGTATGGAAATTTGAGAGACGGAACTTTCAAAAAATTAATTTGGAATTTTTCTAGACATGTCATCACAACATAAGACATTTTACTTTTGGTTATATAGTATGTGTCAAAATCAGACTATATAACCAAAAAATCAGACAAAAGATACTTGAAATATAGAAGGATATTGTAATCTATTCTTTGGGGATCTATTTTTTGTACCTTCCTATTTTACTCCTCTGCAGATGCGAATCTGACAATCTAACAGAACTTCAAGGTTAAACTTGCAATATGAAGGATTCAAGATTCGATTGCAATTAATTTTTTGTGTTGAATTAAACATCACATATAGACTTCCTATAAACAAAACACGGATAGTTTTGTAAAAGAATTCAAATAATTAATTTCAGTGACGACTGCCAAATCTTGCCCCCTGAATTGGTGTTAATCTATTACTTTCTCATCAATTGAAACGACTATATTCTGCATTTGAAATATCATTGAATGTAAAATTAAGTTTACCATTTTGAAAATAAATGTATATGTATTAACTTAAAAGTTTTTATTTGTGCAGTCATTTCGTTCCAACATAACATATTAGCATTTAATTTAACAAATTTCATTGTTAACATAATTATCAATATAGTTTTATAAAAGATTTCGCGAAACCATTTACCTCTTCATCGACATTTTTCTTAACCCTTAACTGGGGACTTGCGGTCTGTGAGACCGCTAGCGATGGATTTTCGATCACCCCTATTCTATTTTTAGCTCAATTGAAGGATTGGCCCTGTAGCTTCCTGTTTTGTGACCCCTCAATACACGTGCACTTTTTCAACCGATTTCAGCAGATGCTTTTTAAAATAATTCTGTTATTTCTTCGAGAGCGGTCTCTAAAACCGCATCTCCCTGTTAGTGTCCCAGTGATAAACAAGGCTTATAAGATGGCGCTAAAGCTTGCGACCCGAAATATCATCCAGTTTATTGCTCTTATTATGAAGCAGTGCTCCAGACACTTTTAAATGACGCAGAAAGTGATTTTAGTGATAAGGATAATTGTACAGAAGAGTTTTTCGAAGAAAGTTCGCATTGAACTGATTTTGATATGTATGTTCAAACATAATCATTTTTTCTAGTGATAATGTATTTTGAAAAATTTATAAAATATATTAATATACCAAGAGACATATATACAGAATTTATAGGTTGATTTTTATACTAGTTCTTAACCTGTATGTTTAAAATGCCCTAGAAAACCGTGCTATGAAAGTAACACAAGCCGATAAAAGGGCCAATTTTACCCATTGCCATTTTTTTTTAATTTTTTATATAATTGTTGAATTTTACTTTATATTGTCCTCTATATACCTTCATATAGTGTAAAAATAAATATGATTTAAAAAGTAAAAAGTAATATGCTTTTTGAAGAATATTATTTATTGTAGCATGTAATTTGAGAAGAAAATGTATGTTCCAACGCATTTACTTTTTTTTATGATAATATATTTCGAAAAATTTCTAAAACATATCTATATATCAAGAGAAATATCAGCAAAATATATTGGCAGTTTTTCATACTAATACAGTCATTAGAAAATTTAATTTGAGTGTAAATGAAATGCGTTCTCGTAGACCGCACCTCCCCAGTTAAGTCCTAAAATTTCATCTCCCCAGTTAAGGGTTAAATTGTTTAGAGAGAATTAGAGAAGTGATGGATTCTTCCACGCAAGGAAAATTGTTTTCTAATGCTTAAGTATTGAAACAAATTTATCAGGCTTAATACAGAGAATCATTTTGAACTGGATAATGAGATATAAAAACAGAATTTCGAGCAACAACACTTTTCAAGCAATATTCAATTATATTTCATAATAGTTTTTAGACCAAATTAATTTACAAAATAATTTTATATTTGAATTTAGATCTTCTTTGTTTCTTATTAAATATTTTCCGCTAAACTATTCAGACGTTTTATAGTACCTAGTCGTTTCTATGCTTATATTTTCTTAGTTATTATGTATGAAAATACATATTCTGCAACATATTATAAAGGCAAAAATTTAATTAAACGTTATTTTCAAATTGAAAACGTGAAAGACTAAAATATTAGCGAATTTTCCGGATGGATCGATACATAATGCTTACCCATTACAGGGTTTAGTTTTGTAATTAGAAATCAGATAAAATAATAATTCGTAATTAGAAATCGAAATATAAGAATAGAATTAAACGGTGAAATTGTGTATTATTATTATTTTGTAATTTCTGTAGAGATAGGAGACGATGGGAATTATTCTAACGCATATAAGATTACACATTGAATTTTGTTAAATCGCTCAATATAAATTTTCTGAAAGGATTCAGTGATTCGTTTACACCCCGATTTATAAGCAAACCGCACATTTACAAATAGTTGTATCGAATGTGCAAGTTAACCGAATGATATCGTACAAGTTTAAGTTTTGAAATTACATCCAATCATTCATTTGCATCTAGAGCATTAATTTAAAGATGGAAAATTTAATCTGTTGCTTCCCTTGATTAATACAGAGAGCTAAAACTCATCGTATGTGTCCAAGATTTCTTCAATTAAAAGGCTATATTTCGCGTTTCTCACTTAAGTCATTAGATAATGATTTCGCAGCCTTTGCAGTACAGGGTGTTTTTTTTTCAAACTGATGGTACTCAGAGATCTCTGTAGCTTGAACTATCAGACGTAAATCCACCAAATTTTGTACTGGGACTATTGACGACATGGGAAAAGGGAATCCGCTAAAAAAAATGTACTTCTAAAAGTTGCCGATAGGAGAAAATGTGGCGCTTTACACTTTAAGACAGCTAAGATTTTGCATAAAACACGGTAAAAATTTCAAAATACAAAATTCCGATTACGTAGTAGACACCAGAGCCAGTATTTTGTTATAAAAAAGAAGAGGGGCATTGAAAATCATTTCATCGGTTAATTTCTAAAATGCTTTAGCATAGCTTAATCACTTTAGCACGGCTTGCATTACTTGTGAAACTTTTTTAACTTAGTCAATCCAATGCAGCGGCCACTCTTCGTGAATTTAGAAATCGAAACAATTTACGTAAAGGACCTCTATCAATTAGTAGAGAAAGGAGTGATTAAAAAATTTGAAAAAACAGGTTTTCTCGCAACTCGGCCTGGTAGAGGATATCGGAGGATACGATCACAGATGTTGCGACTGCAATCGTTGAAAAAAATGAGATGAGCACTGCTGGTAATAGCAGCACACGTGGAGTTGCCCGACAATTATATATAGTATTACAGAGTACGGTGTACAGAATGCAATGTATGCAATTAGTCCAAGAAAATGGAGGTCATATTGAAATTAGCCGATGTCTTCCCCGGGAAAGCGATTGTACTTAATAAAAACAAAAGAACAAATATTAAAAAGGAGATGGAATTGAATCAACTCTTTTTTTTCTATTTGTAACCATTCACGGAAGTTATTTTTTCGAATAAAGCACATTTGTGTAAAAATTATTTTCTTTGTTATTCTTTTATCTGTTTACTGTAGCTTTTTAAAATTCTATCGTGCAGTTAAACTGAAAAACTAGATCAAAAGCACCATATTTTCCCCTTTCGGCAACGTTTGGAACAAATTTTCTTTTTCGCGGGTTACAATAGTCCCTGTATAAAATTGGTGACTTTGCGACTGATAGTTAAGCTACAGAGGTCTCTGAGTACCGTCAGTGAAAAAAAAAAACTCACCCTGTATTTTAAGGTATCCGAACACGTTGAAAATGACGATTTTCGTCAAAAATGACACTTTAAAAACATTTTTTTTATTGGATAGACCAGTCTTTGAGCTATCTAAAACATGTCTACTTTTGTCTCTACGTTAATTAGAAATCAAAATATTAATACTTTCGTAATGATCGGTAAACCGGAAGTGGACATTTAAATAATTGGAAGTACCGATTTAAAAGGCCAAAAACATAATAAAAATTTGTATAAACACAAATTTAGTTTTAAATACGGAACATTTTTTGCACTGCGAAATGAAAAATGCCAATGAGAATTTTAACGGTGTTTTGTGGAAATTTGAACCTAAAGATGTATTTGTTGAGCTTCGAACCCTCAGATTAGGTGCATTTATGTCTATAATACATTTTAATGAAGGTGTTATAGAATTACTGAATGTTCTTAAGGTTATTAGAGTATATCCTAGTGCAAATGCAGTTGGATCATTTGCTGAGCTCGGCAAAGGCAGAATACATGAATCTAGGCGGTATTCATTGTCAAATACAAAAACTGGCAGAAAAAAAAATGGTTAAAAAAGGAAAATTATTAAAAGTTGAGGAGGAAGAAGGTATAACCTGTACATTTGAGGAATTATAAGTCTGCACGCCCATAACTTATTATTAAAACATGCTACTGTATTCTTTAAATGCGTTTTTCTCAAAATTGATTCTTACTTATTTTTTGCTCACTTCAAATCAAATAACTCAAAATATAATCATCATATTACTATTGAATTTGGTGAACTTTGTCTTTATACTATTTTCTAGGGAATGGACTAAAATAATTTAGATCAAGTGAAATTTTTTTTAATTTGCAGCTTATTGTTTGAACAATAACATCATAAATTTATTAAAAATTTCATGATAAATTCTTGGACTGGTTCTAAAATTTGTATTTATTATTATAACCATACGATTGTAGTTTATTCCCTAGAGAAAACTATGTAATTTCATTTGGTACAAGTGTTGTTCAGATGAGAGTAATAGTTTTTGATGTAGTCAATTTCAAGTTTTTAAAGAATTTGCTTAAATTTAGGCTATTAAATGCCAATTTTTAAAAACGTTTTAATGTTTATTTCAAATATTGACATCCTATTACTAATTTTAAATAGCATTAAACCCAGAAATATGGTTAAAGTATGTCTACACTATATTTTTCTAAAAAAAGTGCTGCGAACGTGTTCGGATACCTTAATATAGATTTGAGAAGAAGGCATTTATTTTCGGATTCCTTTATCAAAAGCAAAGAAACAAAATGCCGATATTTGAAATCACCCTAGTGGAAATCGCAAAAGTTTTTTCTATTTGTTATTTTATTTAACCTCTCTCTCTCTCTCTCTCTCTCTCTCTCTCTATATATATATATATATATATATATATATATATATATATATTTTATTTTTACTTATTTATATTAGCAGTACAGTGATGATTAACAAGTAAAGATCGAAAGATACATTTATTAAAAATGTTGGACTCATACCAAAGACCAATATTTCGCAAATATTGCTCGTTCCTGAAATGAAGGCATTCCCGCCATTACTCTATATTTAGAATTTTATGCGGAAGTAATACCATTATTAAGGGGCATGGGAGAAAGAATTAAAGAATACACTCAAAGTGGTTTCAAAATTATTTTACTTTGCCTATTATTTTCTTGTATGACTTAACAGACATTTCAAGTGATTCAAAATATTTTCATATTCTTCAGCCAGTAAGTTAATCTGGTTCCTATTCTAGTAAATGCTATCACATATCTGTCGTCACGTATAATATATGTAAGTATATGCTAAATTTTTGTTAGTTTTTTAATTTATCAAAATCAGCGTACCATATCAAAGAATATTCTTTAAAATAATACCCAAAAAGAACAGCATTGTGTAAATGTTAGAAAAAAATTTAATTGACATTTTTTGGATAAAAAATCATCTTTTGAAAATGAAAGAAGGCGATAAAATGGATCTTCTCGAATCTTGAGAATAAAAGCATTTTTCAAAATTAATAATTTGATAATTCTATTTTTACAAATACTTATTCTGTGTATTTGGAAATTTAAGGAATATGGGGTTTCAAAAATAGCCTTTTCGAGTATTTGATAAATGAAACCGTGTGATATAGAAATTTCCATGCGTTCCATGTGTTTTCTAATTTTTTGAAACATTTCACTATAAATGCAATATTATAGGAAAATATGGTAGCCAGAATATTATACACTTTTAACAATGGAGGAATTTAAAATTCTAATACTTCTCTAAATATTTGCATTATCTCATTCTCATTGTCATTCTACTTGCGTTTTTATTTTCATTCATAATTTAATTTAATCATATATTATTTCTAAAGTATTTATTCACACAAAAAACATTTTGTTTAACTTATTATATAATCATTAGGAAAGGCTGTACTAGTAAATTTTAAAGCAAATATTTAAAAATGAATGATTAATATTAAATAAATAATAAATGGGAAATCAAGAATAAGCGATGTTTGTGTTAAGATTTCTAAAATGCTTCTATTTTGAAACATTCGATTCCAGCTGGAAATTGGAATACTGGTTTTATTATAAATAAAAAAAATATATACCTTGAAAAAAACGCATTTATATTGTATCTGAAAAAAATAAAGAATCATAAAATATTTAAATTGTTGCAATATTTATATTTAAAAAAGGCATATGTGTAAAGTATGAGAAATTATTAGCATTATATTTTAAAAATTACCTAAATGAATTTCGAATGAAATATGAATATGGAAGACATTATATTGTTATCATTCCAAATTATTTATCCAAATATACGGCAAACCAATTTCATAAAACTAACAGACACGCTAATTATTTCTTTGTCTGAAAGCATCAGTTATTTCTACTATGAATAAATTATTTTTCATAGCAGGGAATAATTCCTATAATAAAATATATCTTTGATTTATAATACAAGCCTTTGCTTGAAAATCTCAAGCACAACTTGCTTCTAAATACGATTGTAATTAAAACTGATTATAAGTAGATACTTTTTTTTTTGTTTAAGAGAAAACTGATAGGAAAATGAATTTGTGTTGGCTGAAGCATATCGAGATTTCAATCAATAAATCAGAAGGATGTTTATTATTTTGGATAGTAGATTAAACAACAATGTTTATTCAATCATTTGGAGTAGTTCGCTGGTGTCAGAAGGAATAATAAATTATCATCTCGTCAGAATGAGTTTCTCCAATAAATCAATGGGTAATTTTCCAAGAGATTAGAATTCATTATTACAAACAGCATCCATTAGAAGAGAATTAGGATAGCAGATGTAGGAAACCGGTAATCTACGAACATGATAGCTATACAACTCTGAGTCATATATGAAATGTTCTACGAATATCAAGCTGAATTATTGCAAGTGAACAAGCGTATGTTTGAAACCTCCTGTAAATTCCAGTAGGTTCAAATTGGTATTGTTTAGAATCATCCTTCTAACAAACTTATGAATGGAAAACTTTTTTTTTATATAAGGTGTAAATGTAATGTAAAATGTATTGATTAATATTAACCAGTTCAAAAAATTCAGAATGTAAATTATGCAGGAGAATTGCGTTTAGATCATTCAAATTGATGAGGAAGCGTATAATGGTAAAATGCAATTGACGTGGAAGCAGAAAATGACAAAATGCGATTTCTCATAAAGAGGTATAATTGAAAATGCATGTATCATGTAGTAGAGGGCGCTGTGTGTTCATGATTTCTATTCACAGTCAAGATTATCTGTTTCACTGTCATTTTGTAGAATTTATTAGATGTTTATTGAGTGAAAGATTATTTTGCGCAAAACATATGACATGGGTAAAATACTTGTTTAAGATGATTGTACGTTATCATCTTTTATGTCTTGCCCACCTGTATAATTTGCAATAAATTTGTGTAAACATTAAGGCGTGTAAGATATATTGAGACCAAGTAATAAAAAATGTATTTTTTTAAGAAAAGAAGGTGTAAGAACTTATAAAAGATATATAAGTTTATTTTAAATTAATACAGGAAAAATGAAAACAGAGAATGAATGAATAAATAAATTGCGTGCGTTCTTTTAGAGCATGAACTGATACTGACATTGGAATACTGTACATGAAAGGAGAAAATGTCCCCAATTACAATGTCATTGTGTAGATGAAAAGGTAAGAATTTCACATTCATTTCACATCATAATTACGACAGAATACTAACATTAGTAGTGCAACTGGGATATATTCTTTCAATTTGCTGTGGAAATGGTGCAAGCTCTGAAGCGAAATGTTTCATTTGAATTTCAGGAGCAAAGGTACTAAGCACACTACTACCATTCTATGCTGGCGAATTAATAAAATCCAGCAGGGAAAAATTCATTGAGGATGAAGAGAATATAATATTACCTTTTTGCCCTTACCATTTGTTTACTAGAGCTCTATGAAAATAAACTGTCATATATCACCATAATATGTTCTACTTTTTTAATTCTGTTATCTATTTTAATTGCGTGACGTAATGAATATCTGTAGATAATTCTAATAAGTTCCGTAAAGCATAGTATTTTCAACGAAGAAAAGTCATCCTCATTTAAAAGCTAATAAATTGTACTACATTCTTACAATTTGAAAAGCTTTAATCGTGTGTGACATGACAAAGTTTAGCTATGCGTTTTAATAAGTACTTTGTGTTCCAATGTCAAAAAAGCATTTTTAACTAATAATTTTGATTGTGATTATCAAAGGAGTAAATTTATTTGTAAGAAATTATAATGTTTACGTAAAAGTTCTATTTATCAAATATGTGATTGTATTGCTAAAATTTCCAATAAAGGGGAAGATTTTACATTTATGACTGTAAAATATTTGGTTTTTCTGATAATTGAATATATAAGAAAAATTTATATTTTGGATACCGTTTTCAGAACACTAGATGCGACCTTTTTGAAAGAAATGTATACGCCTTACTATTATATTATATTAAAGATACGAATTATTTGAAATAATAATTAAAAATAAATTTTTCGGATAACTTTCTTAATAGATAGAAAAGAAATAGAATTTAAATGTCGAGTGGTAAACGGATCCATCACCAATACTAGAATATAAAAAATTAAAACCATGCTTCAAATAATATTTATCTGGCTTAAAAATGTGAAATAAACAATATTCTGAAATCAACATTAAACAATAATGAAATATTTTGAAATATATAAATAAAAACAATTTCAATGTAGATTTATTCTTCTTCGTTTTGTGAAAAAAGGGATAAAGAATTTTGTTATTCTAGAATTTAATGTATCTTAATATAATTCTATAAATATAATATTCTAAAATGACCAATGAGTATTTGAAAAATAACAAGTTTTGATGAGATGTTTCGTAAGATAAGATGATAAGATAAATATAATATTCTAAATAGAAAAATGAGCATTTGAAAAATAACAAGTTTTGATGAGATGTTTCGCAAGAAAAGATACTAAATTCAGTAATTTATTTTTTAATACTTTTCCCTCCAATTTCGCATTCTTTAGTTTTCTTTAAAGCAGATCAAATTATTGTTTTGAAAATTATTGTTTTTATTATTGGCTTGCATGAAATATAAATAATTACTATTGGCAGCATTTATTTTAAAGAAATTAAACTTTAAATAAAAATAAATGTTATATCTCACAATTCTCTGAATTCCATTTTGCTATGTATTATTTTGTTTTAATAAGTTTATTTCATTATTTAGACACTCCCTGGAATTCCATCTTCCAATCTATTAATTAATTATTTATAAATAAAACCGTTTATCTGAAACTAAATGTTTAAAAGAATACGAGTTTATAATCGTTTATCAAAGTAATAATCATTAACAAATCGTTAATCATTTTACAAAGTAACATGTTAACTAATATATATCAATAAAACTATAAATTCTGGCAAAAGAAAAAAAAATAATTGCCAAGACACGATGATTTTTCTGAACGTAAGCGGATGTCTGCATGTAATGTCTATATCGCAAGTGCAGTTAAATTAAATTAATGAATTAAAGAAGAAGCTTTCTTATTTGAAATTCAAATAAGATTGAGTTTGCAAAATTTATTCAGTGTTTTATAATTACATTGGTTACTATCGAAAATATTTTTCTTTCCTATACTTGTTGTTTAAAAACGTAATAAAAACATTAAAGCATCGTAATAAGAGTGGAAAAATCAGCGATGTTTCTTGCTTCATTCCATTTTTATTTCTTTTACTGAATATCATAATTGCACTAGATTTTTTAATGTTATAACATATTTATGTTTGAAATGCTCAAATATAATATGTCGATAAAGCATATTAGAAATCAAATGCACTGTATCGTCCTTGAAGTCAATGAAGCATTTCTTTTAGAAATCAAGTTAATTTTTATACATTAAATAAAGATATTGTTATCTGTGAAACAAAATGATAATAATGTAAATAAAGATCATCAGTATATACAATTCTAGTGCATATTAAAACTATTCTCTTGGATAAAAAAAACCCTTCTAATATTGTTAAGAAATTGAAGTTGGAAATGTGTTTAGATGCCAAGAGTTTAGATGTTATCTGACAGTAAAAATTCGTTCCAAAATTGCCTCCGTACAGTTGTATCAAGAAAATGAGTTCTACTATAGAAATAGTTTGTTCGTGACCATGATTAGCCGAATATATATTTACATTTCAAAGAATCGGATTCGTATACACGAAATAATTATTTTAAAATGTGTTAAAAATTATGTGAAAAATAATGTTACAATTTTATCTTCCTGGTTTGATGGATAATTATGGCTTTATTTTTGCCTAAACCTGATGAATTAATGCAAAATTTGATTAAAAAAAAGGTGCAAACATACTTTTAATAATTAATAGGGGCGCACTTATAATTCTTATAATTAATTAGATTATGTCTCTTATTATGAATGAGAAACGAAATCTATTTTAAACAAATTTTCTAGGCCTTGGCCTGTTTCACGACGATCCGATTACCCGAAATGGTGCAAGACCTTTGAAATCGCCGGCGAGAGAACCATTATTTATTTATTGAAAGGCTTACAATCATCGTCAAAATACAGGCGTTAGTTAAGGATATACTGTATAGTTCATTTTGCAAAAATAAAATATTTGAATTAAATAGTAAATAATTCATTTCTGGTGTAGAGAGAATTAAATTAAAACTTGCATAAAAACAATAAAATACATTAACATAAAAATAAAATCCCAACGCCAAAGGGTGAACGATATAGTATATTGTAGGAGACTATCATGCAATATCTTATAAATATTTAAAATACAATGGATTCACAAAGCATACAAAGTGAGAATGCAGAGCTGATTGAAAGCAAATGAACAATTAATTTAAGTACCCAAACATGGCAAAGTCAGTAAAAAAAAGCATCACTAAAAGGTAAATCAAGAATATGAGCAGAAATAATTCTGCACAAAAATAAAATAACAGCAAATAGAATTTCTTCTAGAATAAATAAATAAATAAAGCATCAAATAAAACAAGACCGTAAACAACTTAGATCACAAGACCATCACCCCATCCTCCTTTCAATTTGATCACAAATATCTCTTGAGATTTCACAAGAACTGATTAGTGTACTATCAAAAAACGAAGTGTTCGACATCTCCGAACCTCCGCAGAAGTAGAATATCCTTTTTATAATATAAAATCTATATAAATAAAAAAGAAAAGGATCATGTCCAGACACAAAAAAATAATAAGTATTTATTATTTGCTAATGATGACAATCAATTCTGGGAACATATCCTCCGATTCCTACAGCTTTGTTTCAGCCATTCTTGTACAATTACCATTAATCTAAAACAAACTTTTAAATTGTGTTCTCAATTATGAATAAGGGACTGGAATAACAATCAATTTTCCTTCGGTTGTTTCAGATTTGGCATAATGGACAGCCAATCCATTACCTAAGATACCAACATGTGCTTTCACCCAGGACAAGCCTACCGACCCTTTTACCTTAAGAATGTTTAATTTAATATCATTAATAAATTTCTAATCACAATCCTTTTTCCTTAATTTTTTTTTTTTTTGATGACAGGCTATCTGTGAAAAATGTAATTTTGATACATATTTTCAATGCCTATCTAGTCGCAAAATTAAATGCCACCTGTTCAACCCAGAAAACAAATTGATTGTTATTGAAACAATGAGCTCCAATTAGTTTATTACTGTTAAAAATGCACATCATATCAATAACATCATATCAAATGCACATCATATCAATGCACATCATATCAAATGCACATCATATCATAGTCATTCTCAGAGCCATCGGTGAACACCTCAAACTCAGGATCTTCGATACTATTTGGAAAGTCAATTGTTTTAATATCATTAGCTTTGATTACAATTTAATTTATCAACATTTAAAATAACTTAAAATCTGGGAACTTTTATATCAAATTTGAAATTTAAAATAGAGACTTTTCGCAATGATGTGCGGAGGAGAAATACCCCAGAAAATATTAAGTGCTTTAGTTGGACTGATCTAGTTACATTTAGCTAATTTAACTAATGAAACCCTTTGAATTGTATGTAATTTAGCAATTTGTTGAGCGCCGTAGAGGAGGGTCATTTCTATTGCAGCGTAGAACTGTTCTTTTAATGAGTTAATGCTGGTGTACCATTTTGTTCCAGTTATATAATTAAAATAATTATTCAGTACATAAATATTTTCGTGTATATTAGGAATATGTAAAGTCCAGGTAAGTTGATTATCTATAATTATTTTCAGATATTGGAGAAAGTCAAATATTTCAATACTTTTTTTTTATTTAATTTGAATCTTAATTAATTTGGTCACTTGAAAGTACAAAGTCCCTTTATTTTTTATTATTCTGTGCCCGTTTTAAAACGATTACCGTTTCCTTTGTTGAAATAGAGAGCTCGATTGTTTTAGCTTATTACTCATTGCGTTAATAATTGAATTAATAGAAATCTCAAGTTTTATTCGAGGTTCATCATTAACAATCAAAACTAAATCGTCCTACTAGGCCTGGAGGTATAATATATTAATATTTAACAATAACTTTAAAAAATAAAAATAAAAATTGCATAAGAGGCTTCGGCAGAGCCTGGAAAACCTCCCTGACAGGCCTCTATAGTAATACTAAATTTTCTCTAAAAATTACAAATCTGTTGCTTAAATAACTATGTAAGAAAATTCGAAAGCGGTATAGATTACTATTAATAAAAGTAAATAACAAAGAGAATTATATACTCCATTCAAAGTTGTCAAACGCCACCCTGATAATATAGACACCAACGCACCGTAACTTCCCGACCGGAGGATTTTAATTTTATTTATTAAAGAATTCCTTACCACTTCAAAATTCGGTGATTCACGGAAACCAAATTGGTGTCCATGAATCAAATTATTAACCCTTTGCACTCGGATGGTGCTCCTCACTCACCATTCAAGACGGTGCATCATTTTGATGTTTTATTTATTTACTTTTCAATTTTGATTGTTAAAAACGTCTATAGAATGGTAAAAAGATGCAGATTCATTTTTCGAAAAAAATTAAACTTAAAACAATTATATACATTTATTTTTTGGAACAATAAACAATGCCTTGTATTAGATGGATAATTATGCATCGGATTGCTTTTCCGAGTGTAAAGGGTTAATATTAATAAATTTATTAAATTATGATAAAAAATCTTTCAAGTCAAAAGTCTTTTACCAGTGGTTGCAATACACATACAGGCTGATAAGATTCGCATAAAGAAGGCCCTCTTCCTGATTTAAGCAAGACGCCGATCCTAGAATTTCTCAAAATTTTAGGAAAATGGGCGTATCTAATGATTTAAATAATTTCAGAAAGTGAGAGTCAAACAATTTTCTTGGAAACCACGGTCAGATGCCGAAAATGTCAATTGGCTTAACTTATTTTTTTTCCTAATAAATAATAATTTATAATTCCATACCACGTCTTATAATGTAAAGATACTTCAAGGCGTTCAGAGTTGCCTTCGTTATATAGTTATCATTTATATAATGAAATGTCAAATATGTTTTCAATTCAATTGAACAGCAGTACGAATTTACTTATAAATATTTTATATGTGAACGGAATGCTAATTTTAAAGTATTTTTAAAGCAAAATTTTTTTTCTTTTCAAAATGAAAAGAAAAAAAATTAAACAGATCATAACAAAATAGTAAAAATATGCTTTTGAATAAAATATAATAAATTTCTACTCTAAGGATAATTATCATCAAAGCTCAAAAGGTTACATTTTGAAAAAAGCATTATTATGCTTAATGAATTATATGTAGCAAGTTTACTGACCAAACGGTTAAATAAATTTCAAATGACAAATCATAAACAAAAAGTTAGAATTTGATAACATGACGTTAATAAATTCACTTAGGCCGAATTTCCCTTTAACCTAATATAAAATATTTTCGTTTATTTGATAAATGCCACAAATTTTCCTTTTAAATAGTCATCACCCGGAAAAAAAGGTGAAAAATCTCCGTTAAAAATAAATAGAAAATTTATATGATTGTGAATACTTTTAATATATGCATCATAAACAAAAACTGAATAATAATTGTGAAATTTTCTCCAATTTTATTTCTTTATATAAATATACAATTCTTATTCAGAATTAACAGTAAAAACTGAATTTCAAGACTGAGTTAGAATGTGGAAATAAAGTATGCTCTATCATTTTTCACGTCTTTTGAATAAGAAATAAGAAATGTAATGTGTGACAAAATTTACATTCAGAATTATTCATATATTTCGTACTTTTCAGCATTTGAAAAAAAAAAAAATGTAACGTTTTAAAATTTTTCATTTTATTTCTCCGTGGAATGTTCATGATTTCGTTTCTTCAGTTATTTTGGAGTTACAATTCATGTTATTCATTTATTATGAAATTTATTTTAGAAATAGTATATGCATATGTGTGTAAAATTCTTCTTAGTTAAGTTCCCATATTTAGTTTAAAGGGTCATTTAGATAATTTACATCGCATACATATTACGATATATGAATGTCACTTCGAGGCGACAGTTAAGAAAATTCTACTGCCTAGCTTGAAAACAAATAAGTTGCGAGAATATATGACGATATTTTACGTAACCTGTCTTTTATAAGTGCTTTGTGCATATACATATACATGTATATAAATACAGTTATCGCATATTTTCAATAATGATTTACGTTGCTTTAGCTTAAATATATCAGTTTTATTGTTATTTTAACATTTCAGGCGGACCTTCGATTTATTTTTATAGAAGTTAGTTCATTTATAAGATTTAGTAGTAAAAAGAGTAAGGGAGAAGCTGCCTTCTACTTCCTTTATTAGACAGTTAAATGTTATTTTTAATAAACTACCATTATAAAAATAACCATGAGTCTGGAAAGTTATAAGAACCAATCTCCCCCTCATTGCGGAAGGGGCAGTACTTATTTCAATGAATAAAAATATTCATTTATCTTTCAGCTTCTATCTTTAAACCATTGGAATTATTCACCTTCCTGGTGAAACATCAAATTTAAATATGCAAACTATCAAAATAGAAGAAATAGTGTAGCCTAATTGAAATGAATATCACATGTTATTCTGTGTAAAATTATTGTATTTTTATGGTAATTTTGACTTCATTGTTATTATAAATACAATTTTTAAATATTCTTTTTTTTATTTACCAAGTTTTATTTTGAAGATAAATAAAATTAAATGCAATATAGCAGGCAAGAAAACGAATTGTCTCAATGAAGTGAAATAACAGCATTGTTCATAATATTTAAAAACTTCTGCCATCCGTTTAAAAACTGATGCAAAAACTCTCGAATAATTTTATTTATTGTAGAGAATTTCCTAAAGGTTAAATACAAACTAATATTTTACTTTCTCTTATATGAAATATATAGTGAGAAATAACTGCAGTTGTGGAAAATTCGATTTCTAGTTTTTAATACATATTAATTTTTTTTTATCTATATGAATCTGAAATATACATTTTCGGAAGTATATCTATCTGTCTTGTTCTATGTCTATTGACCTATACAATAACCAAAAAAAGCATTAGATAATTTTTTTTTTTTTATTGTAATTGGGTATGTGTTTTTGCAATAAATTCCTAGGTTTCTGTTAAATTTTAATAATAGTTCTCCATCTTTAATAGTAAAATTTGGTTTACTTTTCCTTGTGGAAATAAGTATTATAAACTAGCCGCCTTTGGAGACCAGCCGGTTCGCCAATCTAAATGCTTTGTCAAAATTTTAATAATTAAATATTTTATGTAATTTCTACTTGAATAGCTTCTTCAACAAAATATTTTAAAACTTCAAATTTTGATAGTCATATATTATAAAAGACTTCATAATATTATAAAAGCCTTCAGCCACAACGTAATATGTATCACTAATTTTCTGTTCGCTTCCGTAGATTTTAAGCTTTAAATTAATCTGGAAATGATTAACCTGCAATTAATATAATAATATTTTATACTAAAACAAAGCATTTTTTTAACAATATGATTACTGAAAACAGAGTCACTGAGCATTTAAAACTTATGGGCACTAAAGAATATCTTTCTTAATTTATGTAATATCTCAAGAATTTGTCAACAAAATTTTCTCAGATTCATCATGGGCAGATCGATTAATTAACAATGTTTTATTTTAAATGCATCAAACACACAGAAAATAAACATAATCGTTTAAAACAATCGGTCGAAAACAGGTTAAAAAATACTTAAATACCGAAGTGCTTAAAACTATAAGCATATACAAAAAATATATATAACTAACATAAATACAATTTAATTACAAAAGCACACAACTAACCTAAAAAATAATTTAAATGAAGTCAACATCCGTTGAAAATTTTTGTCGACAATCAGAACACAACGCGCATGCGTGAATTTTCAACGCCAGTTACGATAAAGCAAATGCGTGAATTTTTCTACGCCAGTTGGGCTAACGCTATGCAGATTAGAAATTTTTAATTTCCTTTATTCTGTTTTATTTTGATTCAAAAGTACTTCAGAATGAATCTGAAAGTTCGATTAATTAACAATGTTTAATTTTAAATGCATCAAACATTAAGAAAATAAACAGAATCGTTTGTAATAATCGGCTGAAAAATCTTAAGCCTAGCCTGATTAGCGTGGGATGGGAAAAAAACTGAAGCCTTACTCATTTGACGGTGGGGAAAATGAAAAGATTTTTTGGCGGGAAAGTTATTTTTTAATTAATAATTAAAATTCTAATTCAAAATTCAAAAAAAGGGATCCCAGGTGCACATTCTTGACCTCCAAGTTATACATGTACCAAATTTGGTAGCTGTAGATCAAACGGTCTGGCCTGTAGAGCGCCAACACACACACTGAGCTTTATATAAGTACAGATATAAATCATGAATAGTTAAAAAGATGACATTTGATGCACTGTTTTTTCTTTAAAATCTGTAATTAATTCTGGTATTAATGCGTTAATAGCTGGATTGTGCTCTGTATAATTGTATCTATATGAACGCTATAACACAAAACTTATATAAAGGAAATTTAGCACCTGGTAAATTTATCAGCCTTATGGCGAATGTTGCAACCAAAATGTGATCAATCTAATTAAAACTAATTTGTATCAAATTTTGATTTATGTTGAAAAGAAAAAAAAAAAAAGCTAAAAAAAGGTGTGTTGGAATTTCTTCCTTACATACAAAGCATAAAATATATAATATTTTGTTATTATATGCTAAAGTTGCAAAGTAGGGAAGTGGCACTTTTATGTGACCTGCGAGGCTAGGTCATCTCCTTCTCCACCATTTACGATAATTTAGGAGTTTATAGATTTTAGTATTTTGAAGGACATGAAAAATGCAACGTTCCGATGGTTAGTCAAAATGTTAGTTGCTTTGATTACGATAATAAAACGAGATCTACATTTTACAATATCATGGTTCAAGTTGTTTTCAATGATTTCAGCAAAAAATGTCAATGTAACATCAGTCTTGCGGGCAGTGAATTCAGAATTTTTATCAATTGATGATCTTTTGAGTACAGCATCATCATCAACATCTGTACGTACATTCTCAAACATGTTGCACCGTTTCGTGGTAGTTTGATGCAACACTACATTTACTCCATGCATTTTGCGGAAAGCCTTTAAATTTCAAAACAATCGCTCAGTTTCCCTCCTCCAAAAATGAATCACTGAACACTTTTTGAAATTTGGAAGTAATTTAAAGCTTCCGAAACATGTTTACAATTACTTATCAGAATAAATAAATTGAAAGGCGGCTGTGTTATACAATAAAGATAAAGGTCTGAAGAGTTGATACAAAATTCCATTAAAATAACCTTTCATCTAAGATCTTTTCGAATAACAGAAAATAATTTTTGAATGATAGTATACTTTTCAAATATATGAACGAAAGTCTAAGGAGAAACTTCCCACTAATTTTCATTACTCATTTATGAACAAATGAACAAAGTTTACTAAATGAATAATACTGAAAATTTGAGCATTTAATAAATTTAATAAATCCCAAATTAAGGGATAAAATAATGCGCCTATTGTAACCTTCCGTTTACATTCCGACTGTATTGTAAGGCCATTATAATTGTTGAATCCACTTTTACAATTTTGACAAGAAATTATTGACAAAGTAGTCATCAAATAAAAGCTTTGATTAATTAGAACAATAATTGGTTTTTTTTGCAGAACATAAGGGTTAATAAAAATCTTATTTCTGTTTTTTACCTTTTCTGTTAAATATAAAAAAATAAGCAAGTTGAGATGTGAATTTGCTTTGAAAAAACGAATCTCCTTCCCCCCCCCCCTAATTTCCTAAAAGCTTGAACTATGAGGATTTAAGACAATTCAAGTAATGACAACTTCCCAAGAAGGTTAAAAAAATCAGTTTAAAAGCAACTGAATTTGAGGATAACGTGGAAAATTTACGTATAAATTCTTACGCTCTATACTATAGCAGATAATGAATTTCTATACAGACATTATCTGTTATGACAAGATAGCGATTCGATTGATTTTTTATCAGAAAAATAGTTAAAACTATGTGACACATAAAATATTTCTGCAGAATCTTCACCGAGTACTTTCAATAGCCAAAGATTAACACTATATTACAAGTTATGAAATATACCAACTAAATGAAAATCACTATAAACAATTGTTAAATGAAGGGAGTAAACTAACTTTAAGGTAATTTCTAGAATAAATGTTGGAATGAAAGGGAAAAAAGTTTTTTTCTTCTAATAGATATATTATTCTAATTCTAAGCTGTAAGTCGAGAAACTGCCTAAGGCTGAAAATACTTTCGCATAGGACTATTAGATTTGGCATTTAATTTGATAAATGTTTTGAACATCTCCTTTCTACAGAATCTGAACAATTGGATTAATCGATTTGCAGTAGCATGCGGGTGAATCCCAAGCGGCATTTCCCCATTTGATTTGAAGAAAAATAGAAGTATTTACGTAACAAGTTCACATTTATTTCTCACTTCGAGCTCCCTGGAAAGAAAAAAAGATTTATGTTATCTTCAAAACTTAAGTAACTATTTTATAGTTTTGCATATAAGTTCAATATATTTGAAAAAAAAACAAAAACCCTAATTCAGAATAGTTTCAAGTTTTGTTTTAGTTGCCTGCAATATAAATTTGGATGATTATTGAAATCAAACAAATGTTTATTAGGAACGATTTATACTATCATATAATCATCTAGATGGATATCTTAATTAATATAAATAAGTTCAAGTAAACAATTGATTATTTTGTATTGAAATTAAAAATCTAAATTATGAGAGAGAGAAAAAAGTCGCCAGACTACATGAAGTGTCATATTTCACTCGGATATGCTAATTTTTAAATCGTTATTTTTTAAATGAGTAATGAAATTTTAAAGTAAATGGGAATATCATTTTTATCAATAAATTCACTACCTTTGTATAATTTATAAAAATGTAATGAATGTTCTTACAGAATTTCATGATGTAGAAATGAATTGAATAGTTTACATAATTATTATGTAAGTAATAGTGACTAGTATTTTAACTTCCGAAACTGCCAGGTGTTTATACATACTAACTACTTCTGATTTTTAATTTCTATTCTTATCGTTTTGCAGTAATATTTTTCTTTCTTCTAAATACACTGTAAGTTTAGAATATGTTTCTGTTAATTTCAAGAATATAAAAATATTTTTTTTAATTTACAATTTGACGAGCATTTGGACAATTCTCACGTTTTCGAAATATTTTTGTACTCGAGCAACGAACACATGCTTGAATAAAGAATGATTTAATCTAATATATAAAAATGAACTTTTGTTTGCTCTTATTTTATACGCTGTTGTGCCATTCATTCGATTGCGATCAAACTTTGCCAACTTATTGCTTGCCCTTGCGCGAAGGTTATATTAATAGTACAATTATTAGCATTTATTTTGAGCACAGTAAAATTTACAAACAAGTCTTTTCATACGTTTCTATGATTGAACATTATTTTAAAATCGACAAAAGACAAACAGTAAACAGCAAACGGCACACGCCATTTGGAGTCAATTGCAGATATATCAAGCTAAATAAAACTGTTATTATCGATGCCAATCAATATGAGGGAAAGGAAATGGAAAATATTTAGTGTTAAGCCATTTTCTTCTTCTTTTTGTTAATGAATATTCATCTACACAAGATATCGTCATTCATCGTGCACAATAGTTTAGCTACGGTGAACTGCACATATCGTTCAGAGTTTATCTCACATATAATAATAATAATAATGATACATTAAAAAAAATAGAAATATTAATATCGTTGCCGATCAAGGTAAGTCATATATAATGAAAATTTTCCAGTGCAAACAGCAATTGTTCTATTTGTTCAGTGAAACGACAAACGATATGTCGATTATACAAGCGTGTATCGTGTTAATTGCTTCGTCAAAAAAATATGTCTCCCAAACGCTCGTCACTTAATAGATCTACCAGCGCAGCATGTAAAAATAAGCAAATTCGAGCTTCTAAAAAACGAGGAATGACCAGCGAGCAATAAAGCAGATCATTTATGAACTGCAAATTTACGTCTTTCAGAATCGTAATATTAACATACGGCAACATGCT
Organism: Argiope bruennichi; assembly: GCF_947563725.1. NCBI lineage: Eukaryota > Metazoa > Arthropoda > Arachnida > Araneae > Araneidae > Argiope > Argiope bruennichi. The sequence continues at coordinate 114,201,080 of NC_079152.1, read as the reverse complement.
TAATATTAGCATTGCTTATCAAAAACAGAAGACAAACACGTGGCAAAAATCGAGGCAACTCTTCTTAACGGAAAGTCGAAGGGAGAAGATGTGCTCATTCCACGCATTCCCATTATACCCACCAACATGCCTTTTCAAACGAATGTAGCTTCCCCCTTTATTTGCATTATCGATGACCATCTACAAGACGCAAAGCCAATCACTTCAAGCGTGCAGATTGAACCTAGAAAATCCATGTTTTTCACATGGCCAGTTGTTGATGTATGCTCATGAGTTGGACAGCCAAAAAATTTATTCGCTTTTTTTGAAAAAGGAAAATATATATATATATATATATATATATATATATATATATATATATATATATATATATATATATATATATATATATATATATATATATATATATATATATATATATATTGTCTCTCATAAGAAACTATTAATCCAAAAACAATCAATATAAAAATTCACCTACAAAATATTTCCCGAACCTATATAATAAAACATACATTGTATTTAGAGAGCGCTAATGCTGCTACAACTAAAACACAAATGAGATTAATCAAATTAAAATAATTATTAGAAATAAATATTAAGTTTAAAGCCAAAGAATCAAAAAGAAAGATATAATGAATCTGACCTGAAATCTTTCTATTAGAGTCACCCTCAGGCAAGGATTCAAAACAGGGATTTTTTCTGTGAGGGGTCTGACTTTCTTCATTTTTAGCATTTCCTACGAAATGCTTTTTTGAGAAATTGAGAAACAAAATCACGATGAAACAGAGTCAGAACCCTCACATAAAAAATTCCTGGTGTGAATCCTTGCCTGAGGGTGACCCTTGAGAAAGTCTTCAGGCCGGATTCATTATATCTTTCTTTTCGATTCTTTGGCTTTAAACTTAATATTTATTTCTAATAATTATTTTAATTTGATTGTCTCTCATAAAGCACTTTAAAATACAACCAAAAATATAGAATATATATTATTTATTCTTCTCCTTTATATATCTTTAAATTTCAATGAATATATCCATTTTCGATAAGGAAATAAATATTATTCTTTCTATCATTCCTAATTAAACTAGATAGCTATTTCAAATTTCAAACGATATTTTCCAAAATCATTTCTCCTGCGGCAGCAACAAATCTTGTATCAACTAGTAAATATATAAATTCAATGTATCTGATTTATCAACAAAATAATGGAAGGAAATAAAAAAAAAATTGTAAATACTATTTTAAATTTATTTTATTTTTATAAATTGTTTTTAATTTAGGCTTGAGCAGATATCTTATGAATGTGAAGTTAATTATATCATATCAAACGTAAGCAATATTGGTGAAGACATGTTTTTAATAAAATAAATAAATAAATATAAGCAGTCTATTCTTTCAGTTACTATTTTTATCAGTTACTCAAAAAAGAATTTTCATATAAATAGATTCGAATATTTTGGGAAAACATTTCTTTAATCCAGATTATTATACAAAAATAATTATCGATTCCCTCAAAATAATCATAAATTCACCATAGAAAACCTGACTTAAATTTGGGTTAGTACATTTCATTAACATTTTACACCACGTTATTTCAGAACTTTCAGTCTATAATAAAAATATTTGCCTGTAAGGTGAAAGAACCTATCCTTACTAAGAGAAAGACATTATAACAACTAGGACAGCATTTACGATCACAAGATTGTAAACGTGGCAAAGCTATCAACAATTAGAGGGTAAATGTAAACATGAAAGCGTATATTGCGCTTCTATAGAGAGCAAAGCTACACGTTGATTATTTAGGAATGTTAATATGTGGAATCGCATTCTGTACACTTTGACATAATTTTAGGATTTATTAACCTATAAAATTTAAACATGCATTTCATTAATATTTATAATGGTCTCGCTTTACGTTCATTGAGAATATATTATGAAGAACTTAGAAGTAACAGGATTTTACTGATGACAATTATAGCAAATAGATTGATATTTTAAGAGAAAACATATTTTGTAGGAAGTTGCAACGTAAACTGATTGTAATAAAAAACAATTAATCATAATTATTCAAGATCAGGTTTTCTAACGGATGTTTATATATATATACAAAAGTATTAGAATCAAGTTAATAGGAAAAACAAAAATCAAATAAAAATTAAACAAAAAAAATTATTAAAAAAATAAAAAAAAAATATAAAAAAAGAATCCGGCCTGAAGACTTTTTTAAGGGTCACCCTCAGGCAGGGATTCAAAGAAAGGGATTTTTTTCTGTGAGGACATACAGACATTGTCTAATAATGATTCCTCGTGACCCGAAAATCCCCTGAAATTATGCTCAAGAGATATACCATTTTAACAGAAAGGAAATACAAAATAACAAATTAGAAGAAAATAGCCACAACAAAGTAAAAATACAATAACAAAAATAACAATAAAAATAAAAACTAGCACTAAAATTAAAATTAAAAACGAAAAGGCCAGAACATACCATCCAACAGTCAAGGAAACTTTAAACTATCGATTGCGATTACCTGTTTTTAAAAAATTAACTGTAAATTATGTAAACAGAGGTAGGCTCCCAGCGCCATCTATTGAGTGATCCAATATGCAATATATATGTATATCTATATATATATATTGTATATATATATATATATATATTGTATATATATATATATATATTGTGTATATATATATATATATATATATATATATATTGTATATATATATATATATATATATTGTGTATATATATATATATATATATATATATATATATATATATTGTATATATATATATATATTGTGTATATATATATATATATATATATATATATATATATATATATATATATATATATATATATATATATATATATATTCTTCTACTGTAATAATAAAAGTATTCATCATTGTGTTTTTAGTAATTATAAGAATATCAATTAAAACATTAGTTATATTGATTTTTTTTAATATTTTAAATGAATTTTTTATCCCTAATTCTTTACTTTGCGTCAAGACCAGTTGTATTTCACATTTGGGTGATATGTTAGGTCATTTGCCTCATACTTTAAAACCATCGATTTAAAAGTAATTTTTCTCTTAAGAAAATATTATTGTAGAAATTAATTTAATTTTCTGTTTCTGAATAATCAAAGACAAACATTTAAAAAGTTTAATGGTTCACTATAAAAATATTCTAAAATTTATTTTACTATATGAAAGCTTAATTGCATTAGAAATAATTTCTGAATGATTTCAAATTCAATTTGTCGGAAGATAGTTAAAATGTTAAGCTCCATTTTTTAATTGAGAAAACAATAATTGGTAGAAAGAAATAAAATATTTAAATTGTCTTTCAAATTGGATATTTACAAAGTAATTACATTTTAAACTTCCATACATTCCTTTCACTGACATTTAAATGGAATAATATTAAATATACATTTAAATTTTAAAATAAAATAAACGATATATATTGTTATATGACACATCCAGACTTAAAAGTATGACGTGCGGAATTCATTTCATAAAATTCTTTTAAATAACTGTGTTAATAATGATAAAAGAATTCACTCTATGAGCTCTGCAAGGGATCGTGGATGAAAACAGAATGGAATTGTCTTTTCCTTCAGAGAGTTTACAGGAGGGGACACTTACTGGGCTATAATTGAAATGCCTGGTCAGTTTTTACCCCCATGGGGTTGTCATTTGGCGTTTTGAAGGAAGGGTAAGCTTAATTTACTGCTGAATTTACACTCACACGTGTTTTGACGTTTTTGGTGTATTTGTTTGCACTTTTTCTTACTTATAAAGTATGAAAACATAAAATGATAAAAAATAAAGTTGGGATTTTAAGTTCCTTTGTGTTTAGTGTAAGAGTTAGTGTTTTTTTAATTATTTTTTAAATCTTTATATAAAGCACATGAAAATTATCATGTAATCTTCAATAAATGGGAAACTATTTTAGCAACAAAAATCCTGAAAATTCAAGCTTGTTTTTATTTATAATTATTAATTAAATAATTTTAATTTATTTATTAAGGCGAAATTGGGCACGTCTTAATTTGCTTTTTAACTTACCAATAATATTTTCACAAACTTTGTCGATAAAGTGCAATATTAAATAACGGATCGGTGCCTCGAAAAACTGAAGGGAACCTAATGAAAATGTTAAAAAAAACGTATCGTTAAAATGTATTATTTTGCCAATAGGAAATTTAAAACATCTCTAATTACCAAATATCAGCAGTAATATAGAATGCAGTTTGTTAAAATATCTTCCTTCCTACATTGTATATTTAATTCAATAAAGAAGATCGCGACGAGTACCTTAACACAATTATGTCTTCTTTTGCTTCTTCGAAAAAAAAAGGAAAAAGAAGAAAGAAAAAGTATTTTTATATTAGTAATTAAAGAACGTAATTAGAGGCGGGCAAGTATTATGACGATATTTCACAGCAAAAAAAATATCGCTATCGATTCCACAAATGATCATTTTATTTATTCTCATAAAAAAATTCTATTACAGAATCTTGAAGAATTTTTACAACAATTCAAATTAGTCTCTGAATTAAAATTAATGTATTTTATTTTATTTCATAATTAAAACATATTAAATTTTATCCCAAACAGCAAGATTTTTGCATTTGCATAAAACTGAGTTTTTGACAAATATGTTGAGATTATTTGTGCTTTTCGCACGCATGTAGACATTTATCAATCGGTTCATCATTTTTCAATTATGAATCCTCCAAAATTTAAATTGATTGCATCAAATTTTACTTTATTTCTAAATTTTACTTAGCAATTGATTTTAATTAACAGTCATCATATTTTCTAAAATGTAATAATTGTAAAAAGCCGAAGAAAGTAACAGCAATTATCAAAATTTTTATTTTATATGTAAATGGGGTTTATTGGTAATGCGGTAAGTTTAGAAAAATCGATTTGTAATTAAATATGGTATCAGAAAAGAAAACATGAGAAAACAGATTTCTAAAATATATTTGAATAATCAGTGTCAATAAAAATAAACAAAGAGGAAGAAAATAGATTTTTTAACTGATAAACATATTAAAAATCTTGATATCTTAAGGATTAAAAAACTGGAAAACTCATGGCAATTGTAATAAAATGTTTTTAAAAAATTATATATATATATATATATATATATATATATATATATATATATATATATATATATATATATATATATATATATATATATATATATATATATATACAAAAGTATTAGAATCAAGTTTCCTAACAACATTAATAAACTTAATACTTTTGATTTCGAAAATTTATACACTAATCTACCTCATGAAAAATTAATAAAGGTCTGCACTTTTATATATGACGAATATTTAAATGAAAATATTATTCCTAAAAATAACTGGCTTGAGTTATGTAATTTTAATATTACTGAAAATTACGTGTTTAATGGTATTAATTTTTATAAACAAGTCAAGGGCATTCCAATGGGGACATCTTTCTCAAGTGCTTTAGCTAATATTTTCCTGCATTACTATGAGAAAAAAATAATTAAATATAATTTAATAAACGGGTGGAGATATATTGATGACCTACTTTTGATTAACTTCGACAATACTAATATTATTACTAATTGCTATCCAAAAGATTTAATTCTAAAAGATACAAATATAAATCAACTTGAGGCTACCTTTCTGGATTTAAAAATCGAAATTGCTAATGATAAAACAATAGTTGGTATATACGATAAAAGGGATGATTTCAACTTTAAAATAACAAAACTATGTAACTACCATTCCAATCTAAACTCTAAAATTTTCAAAAATCTAATTTTCTCACAAGTTAACAGGATCAAAAGGGTTTGCAATAATAAAAATTCTTATATTGAAGCATCAAATATCCTCCTTAAAAATTTAATTAAAAATGATTTTCCTAGAAATTACTGTAATGTCAATTTTTTAATTAAACAAGGTATGGTTTGGGATTAATCTTTTGGCTTAAATAAAAATAGAAATTTACTTGCATATTGGATCACTCAATAGATGGCGCTGGGTGCCTACCTCTGTTTACATAATTTACCGTTAACTTTCAAAAACAGGAAATCACAATCGATTGTTTAAAGTTTCATTCACTGTTGGAAGGTATGTTCTGGCCTTTTCGTTTTTAATTTTAATTTTAATTTTAATGCTGTTTTTGTTTTTATTGTTATTGTTTTCATTGTATTTTTACTTTGTGGTTTTTTTCTAATTTGTTATTTTGTATTTCCTTTCTGTTAAAATGGTATATCTCTTGAGCATAATTTCGGGGGATTTTCGGGTCACGAGGAATCATTATTAGACTTAATGTCTGTATGTCCTCACAGAAAAAAATCCCTTTATTTGAATCCCTGCCTGAGGGTGACCCTTGAAAAAGTCTTCAGGCCGGATTCTTTTTTAATATTTTTTAATAATTTTTTTGGTTTAATTTTTTTTGTTTTTCCTATTAACTTGATTCTAATACTTTTGTATAAATTCATCTGTGTTTTAGAAGTAGCTGCAATTGCGCTCTCTAAATACTATGAAGTTCCTTTTTGGTTTTAGTTTAAATAGGTAATAAATTTTAGTTGCGATTTCGAAACTGTTTTGTTTCGTTTTCATTTTAGTTTCGTTTACAAACTTTTTCTTACTTTAGATTGGTTATATATATATATATATATATATATATATATATATATATGTGTGTGTGTGTGTGTGTGTGTGTGTATTTACTACATCAAGCTACATTCAATATTTATTTATTAAATATTGAATATTTATTTATTTTGAACTCATTTAAATATTTACGAATTTCAGATGTTTGTTAATTAAATACATTTTTAATTATTGATGCAATACGTACCTAAAGTAACAATACAAAAAGGTAAATGCATACAGTGTCACACATAATTTTTCATATTTCCACCATTTAAAAACTTTATCTCTAATCTCCTCATACTAGTTAATTATTTTTATATCTTAGTCGCTTATTGAATCGAATCATTTTGAGAATTTTATTAATAGGATAAAATAGAGATTGGCAGACATTTATTAAAAACCCCTTTATATTTTAATAAATAATTAGCAAACTAAAGAATATGAGTTATTATACAGGTGAAAAACAAACTATTTATGGCAGAGCCATAAATGAATGCTTCAAAACATTGGCCCTTTTCTATGAGCAATTTATGTCTATAAACAAGTTGAATTTTCTATCATTTTTCTTCTACTCATTGAAAATTAAGAGAACGCTTTTTAAATCAAATGATAGCCATGTGTTGTTTTCTCTCCCTATTCATTTTCACAGTAAGTCTCTATAAATATTCTGCTTCGTTCGGATCTTTAGGGTCTGGCTAAGTCATCTGCAGCTTACTTGGAATCCTTGGTTCACATCAATCAGCAAGCTTAGGCGAAAGGTCACGTTACAGTCTACTTCGCTTTCTACCGAATATTTACTTTTTCTGAGCAAGAAAGTGAAAAGTACGTCCTTCACAATTCTTTCGCCCAGTGAAGAGGTTATTTCTTGTTTATTTTGGAAAAATAATAGAAAAATTCCCATTTCGAAATTCGTTGCGAGTTTTTAAATATCTGGTTCTAAAATAGATTCATTGAATTAATTCATCTACTACAAAACTTTTAAGGAATAAAATTATCTTTTTCATTTTAATAAGGATTAAATGCTCATAAGAAACATGCATGAGCATTATAGAAATTACTTTTATTTGATTTTTTTGTGATTATTTTTTTAAAAAAATAGTTGACATATTCTTAAATGAAAAAATGATACTTTCAAAATCCAATCTGCCATGATACTTATTTAAGGATTTAAATTTTGAAATTTGAACTTGATGTTTTAAATTTTAAAAATCACAATCTTATGGATTGGAATTTATTTAATAGTTTTGAAGCCAGCTAAATAATTCATTTAACATTTTTATAATAACTATCCAACAGATAAACATAAGTGGAATTAGGCATAAAATGATTTAAGGATGAATATTTAGGTTAATTGTTCATTCAATTCAATACGCAAATAGGAAAAGAATATTTGCTTTCTTTTGGGAAAAAGAAGTTTTTATAAAATTATATAATAATCTATAATATAAAAAATACTCAAATTACCTGAGTCTTGATAATTTTTCAAAAAAAAAATGCAAAAAGGGTGATTTTCTGTTTTTATTATGTTATCAAATACAGTAGAAATATATAATAAAAATTTATCAATTCCATTTATTTTTTAAAAATATTTTCATCATGTCAAATTTTGTGATTCTATATATATAGTTTGAAGCCCAGTAAGGAATACTTTAAGTAAATATAACTTTCAATTACAATTACAGTGCATTTTAATTTTCATATAATGAATTTTCAAAATGTTTTGCTTTCTTATAATACTTGCTCGGTATTACATCTTTCGTCTATTCTTGTGTTTAATTTCAAACAAAAATTCATATTTGGAAGCTTTAAAATTACTAAAATAATATTCTACTGGAATGAAGAAATATTTAACATTTGTGAACTCCAATGAACCTATGAAGAACTGAATGGAAATCGATTGAAAATCTCCATCATTAGAGAAATGTAACATTTGTAGTTGAAATTTCTGAAAAAGCAGTTTAAAAGAAATCAAATCAAAATAGCGGATTTTCTTTGCCACTTTTCTTCATCGTGGCGTTTTAAAATGTAAGAATTTGTCACTTGTTAATTTCTACAGCTTTTACGGAAAAATATAAATGCCTTCTTTCTATGATGGAGATAAGCATAAAGTTTGACTTGTGATGTGCTACTTCGAAGGTAACTTTTATCGATTCGTGTAAAATAGAAACTCGAAACGTCTTTTCATTTTTATGAGATTTTTTTAAAAAAAAAGGGTTCTAAACGAATCGATGCAGTTGCTTGGCATTATAGAAAAAGAAAAAACATAATTCGAAATTTATTACATTTTTAATAAATAACATCAAAGTTTATATAACTATAAAGAAAAACTCATCTTATAAATAAATTTAATAAAAGACATGTTTAATCGAACGTTTTTAGTTTGATAAAATTCTTTTTACTCAATGATCTGTGGTTATTCAAGCATAGATGTCTTAAGTATGTCAAACAACCAACACTTCTTGAAGAACTATTTTTTATCATCTAACATAACTTTCTTCTTCATATATATAAGGCAACTTTTAAGAGTGAGCTTTTGAAGATATATGAAAATATGGGATAATATCCCTAGCTTCTATTAAATCATTTTGCTATTGAGAATCATTAGTACTTTCATTCAGTCTGACAGCGTCTTCTTCTAATATTTGAATCTTACTGTGACATTCAATATTATTATCTTATGTAATTATTATTATAATCTATGAAGGAAAATTAACCAGTGCGTATGCGTTGACGACCTGCAGATTAAACTGTTTAAGCTAGAACTACCAAGTTTGTCACATATTAGTTTTAGAACTTGATATGGGAACTCAAAGTAATTTTTTTGAAATGTTAATTATAATTTTAATAATTAAAGTATTAAGAAAGAATCTGTAGTTATTTCGTTATAACTTTCAAAAATATTTTTTCACAAAACTAAATTTACAGCAATTAAAATTTTAAAAAATAATTCTTTTAAATGAAACTAATTATAGTGGAGTGTAAATTTTTAAATTATTTTTTTATTTAATTTTCTACACTTATTTTCATTATTGCAATGAAATTAATATCTTTACATTGCCTCTTTACTCAAATATTTAATAGTCTTTATTTATTATTTTTTTTGGGTTTGAAGTTAAGGAAGGGAGATTCTGTTTACTTTCTCTGTAGTTTCACAATAAATCAGGAACATTTGTATCACCTCGAAGGTCTACGTACAATGTAAAATTATATTAGCCTTAATCTTCTATTTTGAGGGAACATTGATTCCAAGAGATTGCATTGAGTAGAATTCATTCATTATAATTTCTCAGGCTTCATGCTCGCTAGAATAGATATCTCGGAAATGAATTCTTTTCCGTTACATGCAGATCTTTTTCATGAATAATATTTCTTGAAAAATAAACATAACAGGTGAAAAGTTATTAAAATTTTATTTAATATCCATATTAATCTATAAATTTAATATCTTTCACAACTGGTAGTCGAAAATGTTTTGCTGTAGTTATTAAGAAAATTGATTTATGTATTAGATACATAATCGTATCTCTTCGAATAAGTTTTCTGAGAATGACGCTTTTAAAACAGAAAGTAATCTTTGCTTTATTTGACACTTTGGTCAACAATATAAAAGAAGTTTAATTTAGTCGTTACAGACGAATAAGGTATTTTTTCTTTCCATTTTTTGCATGTTCGTTAAAAGTTTTTTTGCAGATAATTGGTAACAGCGAGATTCTTATTAAAATCCGTACTTGCTGTAAGGGAATCTTATTGTGTATACCTTCTTATATCTACTGAGAATGCTTCAAGTATCAACATAGTGTTTTCCCCTTTAAATAAGTTTGACAATTGCAAATAAAAAAAGGAAAATTGTTATTAAAAACATTTATATACTTAACATTATCTAAATAATTCAAAAATTATTACTCGATAAATAAACGCCTCATTAAAAATGTATGAATCGAATATTTTTTTTAGAAACATTAAAATTTGAAAAATATATATTGTATTATTCAGGGAAATTAAATAATTAAAAAAAAAATTCCTCTTGGGTTTTTTTCAATTTTACATTCCATTTCACTTTCTTTCTTATAAAATTTTATTATCTTGATGAAAAATATTATGAATATATTTTGCAAACCAACTGAGGAAGGAAAAAAAAATGTAATGTTTCTGAAATGAATAAAGATAGAAAGTTATTTATAGTGAAAGGATAAAAATGAATTAATTTTTTTTGTGTGTCTCGAAACCAGAATTAAATTGTAGTACAATTTACATTCTCCACCATCAGATGACTTGATGGAACGAGAAATTTGTTTACTGGATAAGACATTTAAAGGACAGCTTAGGTCAATAACTACTTAAAAAATTTCAAAGTATTGGTGCACAGTAGTCCTGCAACGTATATTCTTTACAACGTATATTCTTTACAGGACTGCGTCACGTAAAACTGTAAATTACCCGGGATAATAAGGAGACATTTCAGATTTCAAGGACATTACACGAAAAATTATAAGGGGATAGTTTGGTTATCTGAATTACCATGCCTTCGGGAGGCAAAAATAAGGAGCAAGGATCTGCCTGAATATTTTTCTGTAGCTGACATTATATAAGCTTTGTCTTCCTGGAAAAAAGAAATATATTAGCATTCATTCACATTTCAATTAACGATGATTCGAATGTATCCTGATTTCTATATTATCTTTTATAATAGTTTTTATTTGAAAATGAAACATTTTGAATTATGGATAACATAATTGCAACAAATTATAACAATCTATATATTTTGGCAATTAAAAATTTCTCCAGGAAAATAATTTTATAAAAATGTAATTGGTTATTTACTATTTTTTTAGCTTATTTTTTTCTTTTTATTTAATGGATAATGTTTCTTTGAAGTTAAATTAAGAAAATTTATTTTCGAGTCTATATTAAAATAATATGGGGGGGGGGAATTACATTTTTTTATATTCCTTAATAACAAACAAATTTATAGATGTTAGACTAAATTTGTACGATAACAATTTTTTAACTAGAGAATATTTATTTTAATGTCATAAAATAAGTATCCATTTTTTTTAGTTTTAGCTATATAGTAATTAATAAGGCACAAAGAATTTTATGTAAGAGTAAATTTGTAGTTATCATTTATATGCAAACTAATTTTACTCTGCATATCGATGGAGAAACACTCTAATTTTATTATTCAAAATATATAGATTATATCACATGTTATTCTCGTGTGAATATAGTAATTCCAAAAACAGTGGCATTAAAATTATACAAATTTAGTTTTATTTAAATACATGATTGAAATATGTCTTCATTACTTTTAATACGAAATCTTACACTTTCAAATATAATTGTTTTTACAATTTTTACTAAAAAAATCATATTTTTTATTGAATTTTTAATGGTTATTTTTTTATGTTAAAAACAGCTTGTTTTATATTTTTGCATGCATTATGTTTTTAGATTTAGAATGTTGTTTTTTACATCTGCAAACCATAAATGAAATATTTTCTAGATTAATTAGATTTTTAATATTAAAATAATATTATTTTTCATTAGTCCAAAAACTCAAGATAGGCATTAATATGAATTTTAAAATAAGCTTTGACAAGCAGTTGAAATGAAACAACCACTGAAATCAATATTTATGAGTAAGACCCTCTGTTTACCTTCGACATTTACTCTGACATATACAAATTAAGTTCAAAGAACATTTTAATTATTTTGAAGACAGATTTGACACAATCACCTCCAAAAATATTTACGCAACCAGCAAAACTAGTTACAACGTAAAATTTTTGTGACATCACTACCCATTCTTCAATGTAAATCTCTTCGATCCTTAACAAAACTTATATACTCCATCTGCCACTTTAACAACGAAATATTTAGAGCATCTCACTCAATTTTCGAAAATTCTCAGAATAAAATGAAGAGCATGAGATATATTGTCGGAAAGAATGCTGATGCGTTGTATGAATTCTTTAGAACTATCCTGCTCACCCCATCTTTTAATGAGCAAACTGAAGAATGATCAAACGACCTTTGCAGGCTCCTTATTAACCATTTTCCTTGTAGTTTAAAGTTTTGCTCATCATAACTAACCTCTCGGTTCCGGAAGTGTCATAACTAACATCAGCATTAAATGTCTAGTAAAATTTAAATATAGGTTCAGAGATTACTGATGTTTTATTTTAACCATGCATATGAGGAAAACAATACTTTACAGACTGTTTGGTAAGTCAGCTGTTGTAGAAATTTTTCTCATATTCGTCGGGTTTTGATTCTATTGGTGAAGATTTAGTGAGAATTTGTTTTAATTTGTTTTTAACACATTAATAAATCTTTTGCAGAAACAAAAAAGTAATAAAAAACAATATTTTTAATACATGCATAGTATAAAATCTCCAGAAAGCATCAAATGCAACTGAAAGGGTTCCTTAGATTTTACCTTAAAAAATATCCCACAATCGGTAGATATTTGCATCTTTAATATGCTCCTAGGAAATGTAGACTTAATTGGAAATTAAAAAAGTGAGTGATAAACTAGAAAAATTTGCTAAATTAAGTTCCTACGTAAGAAAAATTTATTACATATATCTATAGTATTAATATACATAATTATTCTTGATCCATTTGCACTTTCGATTTAATTAATTCCTCTGTAAAAATAATGCGTCATCAGTATTACGTATCAAGAGAAAGTGATATCTTCGGTTGTCCTTGAAAAAATGTTAAAGGTCACCACGTGTATTGAATTGGCGCCTGGCCAGCAATCCTATGTTATATAAGACTAGTGATCATTTGTTCGTAACTTTTTTACTTCTGTGTTTGTGCCGTGCTACGTCTTCTTGTTAATAATTATGCTTTCCCGAAATGGATATTAAAACTAAATTAAAAATACCAAGTCTCTTCACTGCTTCGAAACTGCATTCTACTTAAACCAAAAATATGGTACATATATATATATATATATATATATATATATATATATATATATATATAATATTTTTGATTTCAATGAAATATTTTTTATTCAGATACCATGTTGAATTATCTAAAATTATTATAATACATTATTTCGATTGTCATTTTCATAAAAAATTAAAATTTATATTAGAATGCAAGATAAAACTTTCGAAACAATATTGCACGAATTTTTAAACATAAAAACTAGTAATAATAATACATTTTTAATTTAAAAAAAAATCTATCATTATTTTTTTAAATGCAACTAAGAAAAAAAATTATTATACTTTAAAGGTGTATTCAAGTACATGAATGAACTAGCTGGAATGGTTTACTTGAAACTTTACTGCATATTGGCAACATGTTATTATCACATGGTAAGACGCAATTCTAAGTATTTAGTAGATCATAATAAGTACTGAATTGGAGAAGATATATCGCGCTATTGTTTCAGCGTGTGATCTTATATGGTGGGTTGAATTTTACATAGGTTACTTTGTATTAATGTTAATTGCACTATTGAATTAATATTTTTTTCTTTCATGCGATTTCAGGAATTCTAGAAAGTCCAATCCCAAACAGTTCATTTTGAGTTTTTTCAAAACTATTTCGCTAAATATTTGGTTTGTGACTATTATATTATATTTTATTTTCGAAAGGAAGTATACTTTTGTTTTATAAATTTGTGATAAATATTTATTATTTTTTAAAAATATCATTGAAAATTTCGTAATATCGTTCCCCTCAGTATTTGCATGAGAGAGACTGTAAGTCATTTAAACAATGTCGTAGACGGGTCAATCATCTATAGTCTCAAATCACTAATTGCTAAGCCAAAATGAAAGCGAAACCATGACCCTATGATTTAAGCTAGATTTTTAGATTTTTAACATATAAACATTTAGAGTGAAAGGAAACCGAAACCAGTTGAAACCGATACCAGTTTAAGTTCCTTAGCTTCATCATTAAATGTATAAGATTCACTCCAATTGGAAAAAGTAATTACTAGAAAAATTTTAATTATGTATTCGATATTTGGAACAATAATGAATTATCTATAATTTTATTCTTTTGATGTTTTACTGTCCATGTTCTTTTCGAAAAGTTCAAGTAATTAATTTTCTGCGAAATTAAGAGAAATTATTGAATAATTTAACAGTAAATAGTAAATGAAAGAATGCGAATTCAATTAGTTTTTACAATCATATATCATATATAATCATAATCAAGTTTCTTTCAGCAAAAATATTTACTGCCATTTATTGTTTTTTTTTCTGGAGAAAGGATCGAAATGATTAGGAACGCTGTTTTGATTTCTAAAACTAGTATCATGAAAGCGAAGGTCATATTAATTTTTTTCATACATTTTACTATTTATAGATATCTGATCAACTGAGAGAGCTTGTGAAAATTATTTTCAGTTTTACTATGTAAAGCAAAAAAAAAAAAAAAAAAAAATGAATGTTGAGATATGTGAGATACGGAATTAAATATATTCAATTGTATTTATTTTACTTATTACTAAAGCTATAATCAGAGTGAAGGTACTGGATTCAAATTATGTTAATTATTACTTTTTTTATGTTTATTATGCATAATTTAAAAAAAATATAACAATATTTCATAGCGTTTATAATAATCTATACTTATATAAAGCTCAATGTTTGTTTGCGTGTGTGTGTGTGTGTTGGCGCTCTACAGACCAGACCGTTTGACCAACAACTACCAAATTTGGTACATGTATACTTTGAAGGTCGGGAATGTGCACCTGGCGTCCCTTTTTTGAATTTTTAATTAGAATTTTAATTAATAATTAAAAGTTAACTTTCCCGCCAAAAAAATCTTCCTTTTCCCCACCGCCAAATGAGTAATGCTTCAGTTTTTTTTCCCCACACTAATGAGGCTAGGGTTAACATTTTTCGGTCGATTATTTCAAACGATTCTGTTTATTTTCTTAATGTTTGATGCATTTAAAAGTAAACATTCTTAATTAATCGATCTTTACAGTAATAAAGAAAATATGAGGAATGCTTCATTTGTAAAACATCTATAAGAAATAAAGAGGTCAAAATTTACCAAAAAATTTTGCCACTTCTCTAAACATCTGGCAACCTTTGGGAATTTATTTCAATTTGGGAATTCTGAAAATAAATGTGTTTCACAAACAGTAAAAAATGCTGTTAACATATATTTAACTTTGTGTATTTTCCAAATTGAATAAAATGCATGCAATAAACTTCATCTGTTTCAGAGGAATGAAATGATTGAAGGTGGTAGATAATCCATCATATCAGAATCCATTTATGGATGACTGATCATTTCATTTTAGCCTCAACCTGTCTCTCCAATCAGAGAATTTGTACTTGATGATCGTAATTTAATAATTAGAGGCATTATTTAATAAATTATTAAAAAAAACTGGATAACATTTTATGAAAATGAAGTTAAAAATGAAATTTTTAAAAATAAATCAATGGCCCACTGATACCAATTACTTTGTTAAGAACATTACAAAAAAAAAAGAGAGAGAGAGAGAGAGAGAGAAAATGATTTTGATTTTTACGGTAGTAGAAGCAGGAACTGAGAAAAATACAAAATGTTAAATAAAATTGACAAATATTATGAGTTCCATTAAGTAAAGTTATAAATTACATGTATATGTAAAGGTTGATAAATGTCCCTCTTAAATAATTTTCCCTTTATATATACTAATATATATATATATATATATATATATATATATATATATATATATATATATATATATATATATTTGTATGCTTATTATTTTAAGTGCAGGATTAATTACTATATAAAATTATCAGTTTATTATCCCATTATTCATATTTAACATTTCCTCAGAATTACACTGGATTTATTAGTTTAAAATTTTTTTGATAAAATAAGAATGTAAATAATATTTACGCTTGAAATATATGATGAAACAGCAACATCTTGCCTCAGATTCGGCATGAATATAACATGAAATTTTAAAAGCTATACATGTAAGAAATTTTATTTATTTTCATTTCGTTTGAATATAGTGGTCATTACGTGGTTCCAATATTTGGTGAATCAATGCCCAGTAGTTAAATGAATTGATAATTGTGACATTTTAATAATTGCGAGGTATTATATTTTATTACGAAAAAGGCAGTGATTTAATTGTAATTTGAAGTTATTAATAAAAACAGATTTATGTGATTAAGATTAATTTCATGTTAAGAGCATCTTCTTTTATAATTTTAATTATGTATCATTTATTTTTATTTTTCTGCCGACATTTTTTTAGTGATTTCACTCTAAAAAGGTCTATATTCTAGAAGATTATATCCCTTTTTTTACTGTCGCAATTATCCATTATTTTTTACGTTATGTGTCTAAATAAACGTTTAATATTTTCTACGTTATGATATTTTATGCCATTCATAATTCGTCCCATTTCTCAATCAATGAAAACGTCAGCTACTTAAGCTAAGAAAGTTACTAAAAAGTATGAATTTGTAATCAAAGGAGAAGGAAAGCTCACGCCAAATCTGTTGTTTAGGGAATTGCTACTAAGGCATCATTTATGTAAAATCGAAGCATAATTTCGAAATTATTACCACCTGGATCAGACTAAATCTTTAGGAAATACTAAAACAAAAGTATGAAGCAAAAGATATGAAGAATGGAAACAGACAAGCGATTATCACTAAATTTAAAAACAAAATGTCTAAAATATTGATTTCTTTTTCCTTGTTTCCTTCTCACTTTTAGCTGCAAATAAGAAAGCAGAGTCATTGTATTAAGATGCGAATCGTCCTTCCTTTCAGTAAAAGTTATATATTAATCTTATATTATGAAAACAATAATTCTTGTTAAAATAAGAATGATGAAGAATTTATAATCGTATTGAATCTTAGCTCTGCGCATAATCCTCAAATGGGATCTGAAATTTCAAAGTGTATCTAATATCAAAGGTATCAACATATAAAAATGCAGATAAATGAATTACAGTGAGAGAGGAATTTGGAATTTTTTAAATTATTATTTGAAAAAATAATCAATAAATATATCTGTTATAAAATTTATTATTAGAATTTTTTAAATGACTATCTATCCAAAAAAGAAAAACAATCCTGATTTTTGTATATTTTATTTTTTAAGCACTTTAATAGATATTTAAGAACTTTAATACTTAAAGGCACTTATATTAAGCACTTTAATATATTCACTAGTTACAAAGGCAAACATATGTATAAATTTAAAAAAAATAAAATTTTAAAATTCAGATAGTATTAGCCATATTCTCAAAGGGATAAAAGTTTAAAATACAAAATCCATAACAAGGTGCTTGGAAATAACTATGCAATTTTCTTATCACATGCCTTACTGCCTCTGACTTTATCCTGAACGACAGAAATAGAAAAATAACGCAGATTTGCTGACATTGCTTCATGCTCAAAACCAATTAACCAATCAGAAATAGAAATATCTCACAGAATTTTTTTTTGAAATCTTTTACCCTGGTTCGTAATTTATTCAGCATTCTACATGTTTGTGAGTGGTAAGATGATTGAAAATGAGTAACATAAGCGATATTGTCAGCAAGAATCTTTGACCAATAAAACAAAAGCGCAATAAACAAGGAGCACGAAAGACTCGTGAGTTGTCAAATTGTCAGACCACCAAGCACATTACACTCTAAATATGATTTTAACTAGGAAGGCGGTATATATTTTTATCCCAGGGAATAGTCAGTTAAAACTGTTATGATATTACATAGAATAGAAACCCGACTGAAAGAATAAGGTAACTTGATGCTAAGTCACCCCAGCACCCTGACAGGCAACAGGTTGATCAATATTAAGGACAATATGCTCCACATAGCAGTTCGAAATACGGCTCATTCGTTAGTGATCTTTTAAAATCATAATCAGTTACTGCAGAAGACTGAATAAGTTAAATAATTTCATCATTTATAATACTTTATTATAGTGGGAAAAGAGTTAAAATATTCCAATGAATAATTTCTCCCAAATACTCCAGGACTTGAAAATTAGATTATGGAGTCCTGAAATTTCAGGTTGATTTTTTTTTTCTTTGTATCAAATAGATTGGCTTTTAACCCTCTCACTCCTAAGATCATTCCTGTCCAGGTACCTCATAATACTGGTACATCAGAGTTTCTCTATGAAAGATAAGAAAATTTTTCGACTTCTCTATTTTAAACTACCATGACAGCCTGCGTTCTTAAGAAGATGATATGCAAAAGATGGCATCGCTTGCTATAAGAAAATAAATGCTGGAGCACAAATATCCTTGTCCCCCAAATCCATCTGGGCGAGCATGTTCAGCGAGCAAAGCATGCACCACGAAAGAGGATAAAGCATTCAAAATGATTACCAAATGTTTCAGGCGCCAGCTATAGCTTCGTTGAACGTACGTTAGGAGCTTTAAAACTTTATCTGGTACAAATTTTGGCATCTAATGTCATGACAAACATCAAATTTTTATTCTGGAAAAAATATAAATTCTTCTATTTGATCATATGTCTAATAATTGGAAGTAAATTTTCTGGGAGGTAACAAAAGCATTCACAACCCTTTCAAAGTACTATCCTTTCCACGAATATTTCTGTTTTTTTCCGCATTAGAAGAAACAAAAATAAAAACTCAAACAAGTAAACATTTACAAAAGTTTTAAAATATAGAAGAACGCTTGAAGCGCGTGACTGCCGTCCTATAGAAGTTTCCCTTGAACGCGCTAGTCGCGTTAAAGGCGACGAAGAGTATAATTCAAGTGCTTTAAACACATTATTTAAGGTCTGAAAATTAATTCCTTAGTTTAATATTGATACTTTGCTACATGCATAGAAGACATTAACATAAATTATACTGTTTCTTGTCGCTGTTCTGATAATTTATTCTCACTTTAAAAAATCATAACTAGTCGTAATCTTAAGCAATAATTCACAAATTCATTTTCTATTTAGCACTAAATTACAGAAAAGATAGTATTGATTTTTACTATACTTTACTGGTTAAGCTCCTGCTGCACGAGTTTTCCCATTAATCAAGCGTCCTATATAATGAGAAGAAAGAATAAACAACGATTCAAATGAATTAAGTAATATAAAGTTACTTTATATTCTTAAAAGATTTATAAAATATCTCTGATTTTTTTCATTTTTCTATTTTATTTATATTTGTTCTTACTAGCGAATATTGTAACTTCAGGGCTCAGTTTCTTATAGTGTTACTATAGAAAATTAAAAAAAGAATTAAGTCGAATTTTTATTATTACCACTATTTTGTACAACCTAATTGATTACTATTTTTAAAAATTTGAATACCGTTTCTCTGTGAATATGCACTGGATTGCTGCAGTTCATTAACAATATTAAGTGTGTAGATGTTAGTTATAATGAGAAAATACGAACTTCCTATTTTATTGATTTGACGAAGTTTTCTGTGAAATGTGAGGAGATTTTGATTCCAGAAATTGTACACCGATTTTGATGAATAAATTGTATTAAAAACTAAATTTTACTTAATAGTTAATGCTATAATTAGTATAATGAAAGTTAAGTTAAAAGTTAATGATTTTGATTAAAGGGAAAACACGCTATTTCACCCCCAAGTACCATGCAAAAGCAGACGAAATTTATCAGTTTTATAGATTTCTAACTGTGCAAGCATTTCACAGTATTTGAAAATAAAAAAACTTATTTATTCTGGCATATTTTGATAAATAGAAGTACATGTATTTGAAATCCTCAGACGATCTGCGATCGATATGTAATATATACATTCAACCATTCTAGATTTCTTAAAAACATAAAAATACTTTTGAATTGATTGACATCGATACTCTATAAATTGTACAAAAATTCTCTATAAATTTTATTTAATTTGTGTAGTTGGGGTTTATTATAAAACATGCAATGGAGTAATGAAACTCATATATTAAAACGACATTCTACAAATTAACAATTTTCTCAACAATTATTACCCAGTTATAATCTTAAAAACACAATAAAGCACATTATCATCAAATTAAAAAAAAAATACTCGCTTAAAACTATTCGACTTGATTTATTGTAAAAGATGATGAACCAGTTTACTTTAGCTGCTAGTGAATTTAACTTAATTCCTTGAATAGGCTTGAGATTTAAAAAAAAAAAAAAACCCCTCATCTTTGACTAAATAAATATCTTGCTTATGTTACTTTACTTATGTTATGTCATTTTTAATTATTTTATTATATCTATTATAATATTTTCGTAAATTTAATGAAATATGAAAATCAGTATTACTTTTAGAAGAATTTTTTAAAATATATAAATATAACTCTTGACCTTCTTAATTTAACAATAATAACAACTTATTGGAAAAAATAATTTTTTATCTTCCCTTTTACGCAAAATAATTTTTTTTAATTACTACTAAATCTTTGTTTTTATGAATAAACTATTTGGAGGCATTTATTCGCCAGTTAAATGTTTTTTCGATTGACCAAAATCATAAAATATTTTAGGGCTGACTGTGTGACGCATGCATTCTACATAATTGAAAAAATGCTTTGGATTCTGAATATCGATTGCGATGTAAAAATCCAAACTAAAACATCGCCAATATTTTATTTAGGTAAAATCAATATATAACACCAGCGGTGAGGCTGAAATTCTATCTTGATGATAAATACAAGATATAGTGCACAAAAACTTTGATTATGATATTTTTTCCTTTCTATAACCCGTTATTTCCACAATCCTTGCATATATTAATTTGATTTTGAAAAAAGAATTCACTCATTATCTTAATTAATTCAATTAATTATTTTCAAAAGAATAATACGGCATGTCTTAATAAAACACATATTTTGTATAATATCGTTCGATACTAAACATTATTCGAAATATTATATAATAACATAATACTACATGATATTAGTCTACAGGCTGTGCTATTTGTATAGAAATGTCTTCTGTTTGCTTTTGTTTAGAGTCAATCATACTTTCATATATATATATATATATGTAATATTTTTGGAATCCTGTGGGTTAAATAATATGCAATATTATTTTGGTTGGAGACATAGAAGAGACGTTGTAATTTTAATTTCGTTTTATTCTATTCCGAGTGGCAGGCATGATTTTTTACACAAGAAGGCGCAGCGCGGCACTAAAGCAGAAGTAAGAAAGAAGAGCGAAAAGGGCCGAGCAAATGATCACTCGCCTTATATAACATAGGATTTCCGACCATGCGCCAATGTGGTGACTTTTGACACCTTTCTAAGGGCACAGAAGATAACACTTTCATTTGATACATTTCATTGATGGCGCATTATTCTTACAAATGGATTAATTAAACCGGAAGTGGAATGGGATCACGAAATGAGAGAATATTTTTAGAATGAAGTTACTATGAGCTAAATAAAAATAAAATCTTGGAAATTAATTAAATTGAAATTAGAATTAAAATATCATTACACACACACACACACACACACACACACACACACACACACACACACACACACACACACACACACATATATATATATATATAATTTGTTGAAGTTTGTTACCTAGAGTTTGAAAATTATAATATTACTTTAATGCACCATAAGTAATCTTGAAATAATGTCCAAAAATGTATTCAGCAAATGAAAATAATTTCTAAATAAATATGTGTTTCGCAGAAAATCCAGAAAATTAATAAGACGATAAACTGCAAATTCACTATTTGTTTCAACTTTTAAATAAACCTCTATGAATGGTCTCCCCAAAACTTTCTCGTTAATCTCTAATGAACTTGACATTCGAGAAAACGCCTTACATGGCACTGACGTATAATGGTTATGAGATATTTTGTGTGAATTCAGCATTTTTACTGAATCTATCATGTCATCCCTGGCAAGATATTTGAGCGATTAATCCCTGTAAGCAATTAATAATATCCGAAAATAGAATTTGGGCTTTAGACGTGTTTTTCTCAACTGATTGGATTAAAGATTTGATACAAAATTGCACTCGTAGTCATAAAAATCCCACACCACTTTTAGTAAATTTAAGTCATTTCGTTTTTGGATTATCGCATTTTTATGTTTCTAAAAGTACGAACATACAGTCAACTCTTCATTCGGTTTGACTAAAAATTTGGCAAATGTCTACACTATAGATGTTAAATCTATGTACCGTATTTTATCTATCTAGCTCTCTTCATTTTGCAGTTATCGTGTTAACTTATATTCGAACAGCCAGGCAGACGGACTTCCTCTGAACGGATTTAGCTGAAAATTTGATAGAAACTGCAAATTTGGTGTAAAGACTGTATACCAAATTTCATCAGTCTAGCTCAAAGCGTTTTAGAGTTAGACTGACATTTCTCAAAAATGTGTTTTTCGAACTCAGAGAGTTCTAAAACGTGGAGATTCGTCAAATGCTCTAGTTCGAATTTTTTTTACTATTGCTTTGCTTTCTCTGTACTAAGTACACCAAAAAGTAAAAATGAGCATATTAATAAAACCAAATCGAATAAAAAGATAATGAGAAGATTCGAGTGCCATGAAAAAACAAATCGCTTTGAGCGAAATAAAATTTTACCTCTTGTAACCTATAAGAATAAATATAATATACCAAACTACTGGACTGGGAGAAACTACTGCTACAACGAGTCCCCAGATTCTTATACAGCTCTTGAAATAACCAAGATAAATCTGTTGTTACCATGGGAAAAAAAAAAACCAAATGAGATCGCGGCATGTTATATCTCAATTGTTTTTAGTCTTTGAAGTAAAATAACATTCTTTGGGGATTTTCTAAATTGAAATGTAATCTTGAAACTGCTATCTTTTATTCCATATAAATTTAAAATCTGATAGAGATACACTTACGTACAAAGGCGAGGATAAACTCCCGATATAATAAAAATAGGCTCTAGAATTTTATAAAACAAAGCTACTGTACGACATCATTTTTATTCTTGGTGAGTGGGAATAGGGACATTTCTTTGTAGTTCCAATAAATTTTACTTAAGGAAAATTTTAACTAAGACATAATTTAATGTTAGCAGGTATTCCATTAATAATACAGTCAGTGGAATTTAATTTGATTAGTCAATGAAAATTTGTCTTTTTATCAGACCAATATAAGCTTCTTCATAAGAAGGGTTACACAAAGGTCTTTATGAGATTTCCTAAATACAACTAACTTCATTTACAAAATAGCGTATTCTTGTATTATGGAATCATATCATAAAGTATATATCGGGCGTTTTTAAATATAATGTGTTTTTAAATATATGAAGAAGAAGCATTTATTGATTTTGAATAATTTTATAGATTTCAAATTAAAAACATGGTTTTTATAACATATATTTTAACTTTACTTAAACTTTTGCTTATATGCTTAGATTTAATATTTATAATTTTTTTCATAATTTGCAATACATTTTTATAATAAACTTCCTCTCTCACTTTGCACTGACATAGAAATAACCGTTTAAGTAACATTAAGTACTTATTTAACTTGATTTGTTCCATTTATGTAATTTCTTTCTGATGTGTTGGTCAAATCTATTGCATAATCGACAATTTATTATTTTATTATTCTTGGGAACAAAATTTTCAATTAATTGGTTAATTATAATGACATTTTGATTATGTAAAAATAGGAAATATATATCAATCTTTTAATATTAAATAAACAGTAGAATGTTTTTTAGCGGATGTCTAGAAGAGGAAATCAAGAACTGAAAGTGAATGTTCTGAAAATAATGAATAAAGAATTCAGCTACAATAAATATCATAAAAAGAAAATCCCTAAGAAGTGGTCGTTTTATTTGTTACAATAACAGAGATTCTCTGTACCAGGTCCATAGATTATAAATAGAGTAGGAAATACCTAGACAGCTGGGTATCACATAGCAATGCGAGATCGGAAATGCTCAACAAGCACCACAGATGGTATTGCATTATCTCGGTATTTCTGCGCTACCTACTGATATTACTTATTCGACAATTCTATATCAAGATTCAATGAGCCTTAATAATGAACTAATGGCTGTTACATCAACAGTACAAAGACGTAAAAACAAAGATGTAAATGATTTATCAGCTGACGTCAACAAGCCTAAAATTTAGATACAAAAGCATAATGTATGTACCTGTTGTAAGAAACATCTTTACGGTCGACTCCTAAAACGCCATTCAATTTTATTGGATGGCGTGTTTTATGAGCAAATTTATTGGAAATACAATATATTTCTCGACTCATATTTTTCATTTTACCAATAATCAATGAAAATAAACTAGAAAATATCAAATTATTTGTTCAATTAAAAATAATAACAACTTGAAAGTCATCTATATAATTACTGATGTATATATGTGGGATATAGTCGTGTAGGCTTTGACACCGAATGGATTATCTCTGGAGATCCCTAGATGGTCCCTTTCTTTCTTTTAACACTTTTTCTTTCTTTCATTTAACAATTTTTCTTTCTTTCTTTCTTTTCTTTTTTTTCCATTCCTTCTATCCTGTGCTCATCCAACTGGTTAGATAACTTTGTGTTATAGGCAGCGGGGGCACAGGATGGCGTTATATATATATATATATATATATATATATATATATTTTTGGTCTACTTATGTCAGTTGTGATGTCACTGTTGTGCAATTGGTTATAATTTTTGAAATTTCACATGGGCAGCTGTAAAATCAATGCATCTTGTATAGAATCTCAATAGAAGAATCTTTGCAGAATCACTTGGAATTTACGAACACGCGAAACGGCACTACGGTGACTGGCAAGTACTGCCAAGTGACTCCAGCTTATCAAGGTTTCTCAACTTTAAGTTAGTAACATAGTGCTGAAACATACTGAATAAACTAAATTAGGAATTTAATCTATCGATAGTATTCCTACCATATATGATATGACTTCGCGAATTCTTTGTAATTCTCCAATTCTCGAAAAAAAATTAATACTATAATTTTTATATCTTAGAGAATGTGTCCATTTTTTAAACATTTTGAAATTTTGATTTTATATTAGGAAATCTCTTAGAATGTTAAGGTTGCTCAGCTGCAAACTCATCTTTAAACGATTACTTGTCAGGATCTACTATAAGTCAAATTCCTTTCTTTACTTATTTTGGCAGTTACATGCTTGAAATGAAATTACAGGGAAAAAAAAACTAAATTTTGATTTTGAAGCTGCGTTGCGAAAGATTTCAACTTTCAAAAGTCACAAGAAATGTTTGCAGAATAAACAAGAAGATCTAAAAGAGCAAACTAACAGTTTTCTCTATTTCTCTAGGCTCTCGTTCTCTATGTTCTCGTTCAAGATGACTTTTCAAATTTATCGGAATTCAAAGGTAGGCTTAAATTTTGACAGGTACAAAAACATTGTATAATTCTGATGCATTATTTTTGTTAAGATTGAGTCAGTTATGTAACGTGTGAAAAAATCGATATAGTGCCTTTCTCATATTTTATCATAGCAAACATTGATTTTAAAATTAAATGCATGAGTTAAATATTTTTTTTTATTTTGATACATTTATTAAACAATTCATGCTTTATATTTTCAGAGCAAATTATTTACATAATTTTAATTTAAATTACGACGAGTAGTTTGGAAAGTAAAGGCTTCCCCATAACCCCCAATTTTTTTTTCGAATTTATTTAGAATATTATTTATACTTTACACCAGTGTTTCTCAACCTTTCAGTATTCGCAGCCCAGTTTTCAATCATAATATTCATCGCACCCCCCGCTTACAATAAAATGTATACAACAATAATGCATATTGAGTGTTTTGGATTTTGTTTTTAAATTATTTTTAACTAACTGCTAAAACAAGAGTAAAAGCGAGCCAACAATGGCGAGAAACCACATGTGGCATTTTGCCAAGCGGATAGTGTACAGATGAAGCGAATGTAAGCGGGGGGGGGATTTAAATATTATATTTGAAATGAAAGCCAAATATGGAGATAACGTTAAAAGAATATGAAAGTAGAAAAATTCGTTAATGAAAGTTAACCTAGACGAGGTGAGCTAAATTTAGAAACTGGGAATACATTTTTTCGAATAATAAAAGAAATAAAACAGAAGCACGACTAATCAATCAAAAAACAAAAAATTATTTTTGCGGAAAGGAATCCACACGACCGATGCCGTCTCGAGCAGGCGCAGAGCAAATGTTTTCTCATAGAAAGGAGGACAATGTTCGATAACGCAAGTTTCAATTCCTGCCAGTCTCATTCGAGTCGATTCTTCTATCGCTATCGAATCTAACGTGAATGTGTATGTTATGTATGTTTTCGTGTTAATTGCATTATTAAATATACAAGTCAGTAGATTTATGCAGACTCGTGTATAAATTTTTAAGCGGAAGTAAGCGAGAATTAGACGATAGTCAAGCACCAACAAATACACAGACGAGCGTAGTTCCGAAAATAAAACTAAGAAAATATTCTCAAGAATATTCAAGAAGAAAAGCCCATGTGTATAATTTGCTCAAAAATATTAGCCACAGACAGCATGAAACCTAATAAACTTAAACGACGACATTTAGAAACGCTTCATAGTGAGTACAACAAACCCAAATAATTCTTCGAATTAAAATTAAAATCATATAAAAAGCAAAAATTACCTTTTAAAGAAACTTTGTGAATAAAAAAAGCTTTAATTGCATCTTACAAAGTTTCATATCAAATAGCCAGATGTAAAAACCCTCACACCATTGGTGAAGAGCTTATTTTGCCAGCAGCAAATCGAGATTGCAGAAAATATGTTCGGAGATAATTTTTCAAAACAATTGCAGTCCATATCTCTTTCAAATGATACTGTTGCTCGTCGAATTGGTGATATAGCTGAAGATGTACAGTATCAGCTTTTAGCGAAGTTGTGTGACAAATTGTTTTCACTACAGCTTGGTGAAGCAACAAATAGTAATAGAGATGCTCATTTAATTGCTTATGTTCGATTTTGTGGTAATATGTCAGTAGTAGAACTACTTTTCTGCAAACCAATAGAATTCAAAACAACAGCGCTCGCATTATTTGTTATTTTAAATGATTTTATGAATGATGCAAAAATAGAATGGAAACATTGCGTCGGAATATGCACCGATGGTTCTCGTTCAATGTCCGGAAGATTCCAAGGTATACAAGCACTTGTAAAATAAAAATCACCTCAGTGGGTCTGGATACATTGCATGATCCATAGAGAAGCTTTGGTTTCGAAAGAAATGAGTCCTTGTCTGAATATTGTGTTAACTACGGTTGTAACCGTAGTAAATTACATAAAATTAAGACCCCTGAAATCGAGAAACTTTTCCGCACTTTGTAAAGATATGGGTTCAGTACAATCAGCGTTACTATTTTATTGCGAGGCAAGATGGTTATCGCGTGGGAAATTTTTGCAACGTGTTTATGAATTAAGAGAAGAACTCGCCATTTTCCTAGAAGAAGAAAACATACCGGAGGCTGACAATTTTCGCGATGGTTTATTTGTGATGAAATTGAACTACTGGGTCGACATATTCGAGAAATTAAATGAATCTTCAACTCCAAGGAGCAAATAGACATATGTTGTATACGGGTGATAAAGTTAATGCTTTTTGTAGAAAATTGGAATTTTGGAACCGAAATTTAAAGCAAAAAAACCTAACAATGTTTGCAAATGTGGATGATTGTACAAAAACTTACAAGGCTAAAGAAGAACAGGTAAAAGTTGTTTTTGTAACCATTGAAAATCATTTTCATGCTGGCAAAGAATTTTAAAAGGTATTTTCTTGTTGACGACAAACTGATAGCAAGTTACGAGTGGGTTAGGGATTCATTTCATAAGACTCCCGAAGGACTCTCAATTGATGAGGAAGAAAAATTCCTAGACTTCGCTACAAGTGGTGAAACTAAAAGACAATTTAGTAATAAATCACTATTTGAATTTTGGGCAGGAGTAGAGGATGATTTTTCTGCACTAAAAACAAAGGCATTTCGCATTCTATTGCCATTTTCAACATCCTACCTTTGTGAAACTGGATTTTCTGCTGTGGCTTCTTTGAAGACAAAATACAGATCTCGGCTAAATATAGAAACATAACTGAGAGTGGCTATTTATAATATTAAGCCATCCTTCGAAAAATTTTGCTCTGAGAGACAGGCCCAAGGAAGTCACTAATAATTATTAAATTTGTTTTTAATTTAGTATGCTTTAATTAAGTAAATTTTGATTTAGTAAGTTGTTTTACTTTAATAAGTTATTAAATATGTCGAAATGTATTTTGTTTTATATGTGTATGTTTGCTTTCTTTTCAGTCAGTTGATCAATTTTTTTAAATAATATTTTATCTTGGATATTCTCGCGACCCCCCTCTAGTGTGCTAGCGCCCCCCTAGGGGGGGCGCCCCACAGGTTGAGAATCGCTGCTTTACACCATTACTCACACACTATGCCAAGCTAGAGCGCTACTTTCACCCTCATTCTTAAGATTGTTAGTTGTAAATTAGTAGTAAAGGCACATCTTCAAAGTGAAAAGATTTAAGGTTCGATACCTGATTTCATTATATACAGGATTAGCCAAAAATAAGTTACCCTCTTCAGAGTACTCTAAAATGAGTTCTAATGATCCTAATGAGATAAAATTTGAGCTACAGAGTATTGAGATGATGCGCTTTAAATTTATTAAATAAAAAATAGTTCAAAAATATATCATTAGATTGAGTTGTAATACACATAAAACCATTTAATATAGTTTATAATTGTTAAATAAAGTAAAATTAAAATTACTCAGTATGCTCTCCTTCATTTTCAACAATATGCTCTAATCGCAGAACAATATTTTCTATAGATGATCGGAGTGAGTCCGCCAGAATGTTAAGAATATGGCGCCAAATGTTTTCTGTCAGATCTGGTAGAGATGATGGCCTTTGACGGTAGATATTGTCTTTCAAATAATCCCACAACCGAAAATCTAAAGGGGTGAAATCCGGCGAGCGAGGAGACCATGCTTTGGGAAATTACTGCTAATAACTCACGCTTCTGTGAAATGCTGTATTAACAATTGCTTTACACTGCGATCAAACTGAGGTGGTGCAACGTCCTGCATGGAAATGATGTCTTGAAGGCAGCCACGCTGTAAAAGAGTAGGGATTACAAAATATCTCAGCATATCATGGTACCGCTGCCCTGTGATGGAAGAGATTTGGATTCCATTTGGAGTTGTCTCTTCAAAGAAAGATGGTCCAATGATCAATGTAGCTGTAAAACCATACAAAATGCCACTTTTTCAAGATGCAATGGTTGTTCTTGGATAGCATAAGGGTTTTTATCTGCTCAAATTCGACAGTAGTGGGTGTTAACTTGCCCATTCAGGAAAAAGTATACCTCATCACTCTACAGATGTTCCATGGCCAAGTTGTGTCAACCACCTTTCGAGCAAGGAATTGAAGTGCAAAAGTTTTACAGTACTCTAAGTCCCCATCCTGCAATAGCTGCACAGACTTGATTTTGTATGGATAAAAATGTAAAATCTGCCCTACGATTTTACGAGTAGAATATGGGCTATCCAGAACACGGGAAACAACTGACAAACTCACACTATTATGTGGCAAATGATTGTTGATTTCAACGAACGTGGTCGCAACATTTTTGACGCTTGAAGACAGGATTTTTTTTTCGTCCTCTACCTAGAAGTATGCCAAGCTGCCCAGTTTTTTTAAATTTCTGCATCATCTTCTGTAGGGCATCTGGAGAACATTAGACCTCTTCGTATCTGCTTCATACAACGAAATTCTTTTAGAGCTGCAACGGAATTTTGTTGGTTTTGGAGGAGCAATTTCACCTGTAGAGCTTTATAGGCATGACGAACAGAGAAGAAACTAATGCCAGTGTAGAATTCGCCTTCTTTTTATCCAAGAAAAATGATGATAGACAGGCTCTGTAACGCAAATTATGTTTCATATTTTCAATACATGCAAATTAATACCATTTGTGTTATAGCGTCATCTATTGGTGAATTTTTGTACTATTTAATTTATAAATGTAAAGCGCATCATCTGAATAATCTGTAGTTGAAATTGTATCTTATTTAGACCAATAGAAAGCATTCTAATGCCCTCTGAAGTTGGTAACTTATTTCTTGCTCACCCTGTATGTGTAATGCATACGAATCTAGCACGCACTGCATCTAAACCTGTGTGGTGAACTTCCTCCCAATGACATGACATGAAGTTTCGAGAGGGTCTATCTACTCAGGCGTTGCCGTCATTATCTCATATATTTCACAGAATAACATGTTTTTTTTTTCCAAAATAACCTGGACATTACTATCAAACCAGACTTTAATATAATATTTACAGACATAACATTCGTTTTCTTTCTGTGTTTGGCAAAGTTTTAAAATTGTGTCAGGTGATGACAATAAAACCCCAATAAAATATTCTGGAAGAAAAAAAAAACTTTAATTTTTATTTTTATTTATTAAAAATATTATGTCAACATATTTTTATGTTAACATAAGTTAAACAGCATATGTTATTTCAATTTAATTCGCACGGTTGATATGCAAATATCCAGTCATTTGTTATAAGCTATTTATATGTTGAAGGAGTAAAAAAAAAAGCACAGCGTCTTAGAATGAGGTAAGGTAACTTGCGGTTTGATGATAAATATCTTCTGTAGTTCTATTTGTCATCTCTGAGTTTTATTGTAAATAAACTCCATTCTATATTATCTATTACATCAAAATATTTTATTTAAAATATGTCAAAGCATTTTATTGATGCAAAACATTTGTATAAATCAATTACATCTGTACTCAATCTGTTCTGCTATTGCATCACAACTTCATATAATTTTATGCGTAGATTTTAATATATGATGTTAATAAAATAGCGAAGATTACCAAATTAATATAAAATAAACTATAATATACAGTATCAAATATAAATTACAAAGCACGTCTATATTATTAACATTTATAACCAAGATGAGAGAAATACTAGTAACCCATAGTGTAGGTAATAAAAGATAAATATAATTAAAAGTGTCAAGTTAAATTAGTTTACGGTTCATTTATAAACTGTCAAAAGTTTTATTACATGAATGCACATTTTGAATATATATGAATATATATGAGTTGACATGTTTTTAGATTATTTTTTATCTAACGTTTTTTATTTTTTTATTTTTATATCTTTAATTTTTGATAGTTAAAAAGTAATTTTTTTATGCTGAGAAAAATTATCCTTTAAATCATTATTTTCTTTGTTTCACCACCAAACTATTTGAACTAGAAACTGAAGTAAGATGTTTTACAAAGCAAAAGAGGAAACGGAATGAAATGTTAAGTGACGACACTTATACTGATCAGTATCGAAAGCACGTACCGACTTAAAGAAAAGTTACTTCCGTCAGTTGGGATCTTCCGTTGCTGAGTTAGTGTATGGGTTTTCGGTTTCGCTTCCGTTTCGGTATTTGCCGAAATTGTAACACAAAAGAAATTCGGGGAGTAAAGACTTTATTACCCTAAGGCAAGTTCCTTTTAAAGGAGAATTTGATTCGTTACGGGAGCGTCCTGTTTTCAATTGAATGTAAAATGTTTAAAATTCACAGGATTGTGTTTCCGATTGTTTATAAAAAAGACGAAATATTATCTTATAATTAATACTCATTCTTTAGAAGGAAATTAAACATTATAATAACCTAAATGGAGCTTAAAAGCTATCTAATGTTTTAAATGTTTTTATTTCTTTTAGTTGTTATTGTTTTCCTCAGAAATTATTTTTGATTTTTCAAATGCTGGGGACTGGAATGAAATTTAATTATTTCATTTTAATAGGAGTGAGAATTTTTAATAGATATTTCGTTCACTTCTTGGTGGACTAGAACTTAGGAATGTGGCAAAATTGATTTCTGATGATCGTACAGTTTTCAACAGAACGATATATCTGCGATTATTTCCAATACTTTGAATACTGGCTAATATCGTGAAGATATTGTAATGGTTTTGTTGGATACTTTACGATAAAAAGGAAGATGCGTGGCTAAAGAAAGCAGGTTCATTTCTCTTTTGTTTAGATTCTCTTTAGATCGATTTGTATACAAAATACGTCTGGTAACTTCCGTCTGTTTGACCCACCTAACTTCACAGACTTAATGTGATTTATTGATGCAGAATTAACAACATTTCTTGCAATATATGGAAAAGAAAACAGCACACGAATGAAACTTTGGGCGAAATTATTCAAAGGAAATTAATGAAAAACATGAGAAAATTAAGCTTATTCGAGCAAGATAACATTCTCATTTGTGTCGAAATGGACAATGTCAGTAAAGTGCAAAGTCTTTTTAATTTTGGGGCTGAAAGCATGATGGCGCAGAATACGTACATATAGTATGAATTAGGAATTTGTTCTTAGAAATCAATTATATTAGTCGAATATAAGTTAAATTTTATATATTGCAGAATATGGATTTAAAATTGAAGATTTGGCACTGTACTTTGAGCATGATTTTATAATATCCTAGAAACCAGTATGACTCAAGGATAAGGCTTGAATGTTTCATAGGAGTTAAAAATTCAACTTTCTATCATTATGCAATCTGCAAAATGAAAGCAGGCACTAATTTTAATGTTTATTATTTGTTGAATAATAGCTCAAAATATTAAATATATGCTTTTGTCATAAATAAAAATACAGCACTATAACTCTTCATTCAAAATTTGAAAGTCAAAACCAAATTCATATAAGCATGAAGCACTGGAAAACAGTACTTATAATTGAAAAAAGCTTATAGCATTGGTAACATCATTCATTTCTTTTTTATAAATATTATGCCAATGTATTGCTAGGTTCTTAAATGCGATTAATTGTTCGGTTATTTCTTTGAGATTTTTTTAATTAAAAAGTTCTTACATAGCTTTAATAAAAATAAGAATTTCTATAAAAATATTTAAAATTATTTTAATGTTAAACAGTTTTTATTATGGAACAATATAAAAGTTTTCATTTTAACTATCTTAACGAGTGTAAGCATTTTTGTAGGCAATTTCATATCATTTTTGCATTATTTCTTTTACGCAACTTCGTAATTTAATTTCCCTCTAGAACCAATATTTAAAGAGTTTCTCTTGCTTAATTGTATGGAAACATCACGCATACACATAATAATTGTTATTACTCTAATTTTTTCTGAAAAACTTTTCAATTTTTATTTCGTTTATCATCTATTAAAATCGGTAATTCTTTTCTTCATATAATAATATAATTATTGATATAATAAAACATTTTAGAATATTAGTTTATTTATTTAATTTATTTGTATATTAATGTTTTTTATTCTATGATATGATTTATTACATTTGATGGATAAATAATTTCGGTAATCTGACTTTTCTCTTATCTGATCTCTGAAAAATTGGCTAAAGAAAATAAACAATCAAGGTAAATCTTTGGTAAAAATCTTTGAAAATTTTTTCAGTCCATTTTATCAAAGTTTCTTTTTTGTTTTGAAATAGTTAGTAAAGCACATTTTATCCAGTAACAGTAGATTCAGAAAGAAATGGTCCAGTTTGATAAGATAAAAATTTCTCCGTCTTATTTTTTTTTTTGTGGGGGGGTGGCATTTATTTGGATCGATATTGAGTTATACTCCGCTGTAGGATTTGCTCCTTCAATCTAAAGGGTTTTATTTTAGGTTTTTGTTTTATTATTTGATATCTTGCACTTTTTAATGTGAACTCAAATGCATTCACTTCACAGGCAAAATGCTTTCTTCATTGTGATTTGGAAAAGGCTTACTTTCTTTTAAAGTGATTTTTTTCCCTTCAATGCCACCAATGCCATTAATCATTTAAAGAATATCGAAAACGCTTAGATTTACTGGCATTTTGTTTCTTAAATTGCTCCTTTTCATCTTTAATTTTTCTGATTGAAAAGAAGAGCATTTCTTTTCGATTAGAAACCAGACTTGTGTCTAGAATTTTTTTTATGGCTGTCTGAGAGTTTAGTTTTTTCACACGTACATTATCAGACGTTTTAAGTACTTCAAAACTTTTCTATACATCTTATTACATTAATTAATGAATGAGTTTAACCAATCCAAATTAAGTTTACCTTTTTAGCACCAAGACATTTTTATATGTAAAGGTTCTATAAATGAAAAAAGCAGCATGAAATTCATTCTTTTTCAATATGCGTGTTAAATGTGATGAAACAATGTCGTAATTGGAATAAAATTATATTGTGGGTAGTATAAAAACAAAATGGAAGATATTATACTATGAATACATTTTTATAGTGTTGAATATCTCAATAATGAATTTTAACCAAAAGTTGTTACTTTACTAAAAATATCTAAAAAATCTTCTTTATTCAGTATGTATGTATTTCTACATCGTTTTCATAAGTAATATTCTACATTGTTTTTACAAGTTTTCATAAGAAATATCAAGACCTAAGTAAAGTTAAATTATTTTGCACGCAGTAGAAATAAAATTAGTACTTATTAAGGTAGGTAAATAGGGCAGTTTTAGAAAAAGGCATTTTCTGCCAAGGAAGATGTATTAAGAGAACATTAAGGTCATTATCATTTCATTAGCATCATGGGATTATGGATTTGAAAAATTCAGTATTGCGTATGATTTGTCTGCTTCATATTGTACCTATTTCTGTTTTATCAGGACTTGCATCTCAGATTTATATATCCGGAATGATTGCATTGTGTATTAGATCAACCTTACGTTGCATAGTCAACATTTAGTTCATACATAATCATGAATATTTGCCTAATAATCTATGTGAAATACATATTCAAAAAAAACCCTGAGAAGTGGTAGAGTAGAGATGTTATGAAATCCATCATGTAGAGATGTTATGAAATCCATCATGTAGAGATGTTATGAAATCCAAATCCATGTTCAGTTTTTAATATAATATCCAAATTTTAATATAATATCACCTATAAACGAAAATGAACAATATTTAAAATATC
Source organism: Argiope bruennichi (assembly GCF_947563725.1). Lineage (NCBI taxonomy): Eukaryota > Metazoa > Arthropoda > Arachnida > Araneae > Araneidae > Argiope > Argiope bruennichi. Next base: position 114,165,460 of record NC_079152.1, on the reverse strand, counting down.
AGATTTTGTTGGTAAATATTAAACGCATATAATCCCAGGTGTCATTAATTTATGTGTTTGTATAAACTCCTAAAAAAAATATGCCAGTTATTGTAATTATTTCAAAAAATATTCCGCCCTATTAGCTCAAGTATTTCTATAATATCCTGTGCTAGGACATCTTCGTTATAATCTACCGTAGGGTGGAAAGAAATAATTAACTTTTGATTTTTAATTTGTAATATCACCAAAAATTTGCTTTTTGGCGAAGAAAAGATAAATTAAATATTGTACATCTTGAGGTTCCGCAAGGATGTTAAAGTTTCATAAAAACATACTTTTTGGAATTTTTTCAAATATTTTTCATGTCCCGATTATGAAATAAAAAGTATTAAATAGACTTTTTAATATGAATAGGAATATAAAAACAGTTTTACTATTGCATCGGATGACGCCCAGGACTCTGAGTCATTGCCGGTGCGGGTGCTTTTGAGGAGAGGCGGAGAATTGTTGCGTGTGGTAACAGAGCAGGTGTCATGTCAGCAACTTTATCGAGTTCAATTGAGTTAACATCTCCGCTCCTTCCATTTTTAACTGATTATAACTGATTAACGTAAATGATTTGTTAGTTTTTGTGCTTTGCTGTGAGTAAAAATGGCTCAGACTGAATTAGTGAAGATAAGACGAATGCCTGAATGTCCTATTTTTGGGAAATTTAATGATTAACATGAAGTCGAATTGCCTACTTACGAATCTGTTAAGAAGTGCTACTATTATATTAGACATAACTTCAAAATTGCTTCAGAGAAAGATCCTTCTGTAAGTGAAATATGTAGCACTTTGAGAGAGTCTCTGAAAACATGTTTTAAGAAGGGATGGGGTGAGGGAAGGTTCAGTTACGTCATTTTCATGCCATGAGATCATGTCGATGTAAGCCTTTGTATCGAAGTTGAGCCTCTTTGATGCAAACGCTTACTTCGAAGTTAAACCTCCTGACACCGCCTCTATGTTCTATTCTTGCTTTTAAAACCATTCGTAAACCTAGTTCTTGCTGAGTTTTACGTTTATTTTTTTATCATGGACAAAGTGATATTTTCTGAAGCAGCAAAATACTTATTTATTTGAATAATCGGGTCCATAATGTTCTTGAGATCGGCATAGCGATATCTTGAATATGAGATAAGTTTAAACAGAAGGTTTTAACTTAATATTAAACCACACGAACACATCACTTTCAAAATGCTCTCAGGTCAAGTTTTAAGATATATTTACAGGATCTGGTTGGTTTACCTCTTTTTGTTAAGAACACTGTTGATCTCCAGCCAATAAACGTTTCTAAACAAATAGTATTTTTCCGTTCTTTATTAAACTTAACTTTTTTTTTTTTTTGGAATTATTTACTTTTTCTTGCTTCTTCCTTCCACAAAGCTCTTGTCGTAGCTAACTAAGTATAAGCTAACTAACTAATATTACCTATAACCATTTAGTAATATTTTTATTATATTTAATTGGTAATATTATATTTATATGCAAGGCATCTAAAGCTGAACCAAATAGTATAGTGAACTCAGTTATCGACTTTCTCCGGTTTCCTTGTCACACGCAGACAGTGAAAAGTGCTGTAAAACTGGAGACCGAATCGGCTAAAAATGTCAATTGTTTAATCGCAAGAGAAGAATACATAAGAGTAAAAAAGGTTTCACGTGTGAGTATGTCAAAAGTAAATACAAAAAAGGACAGTTAAATGTGGCAATGAGGTAGAAACAAATATTTTGCAGTTGTAATATTTCAAATCATTAAGGATACAGAAGTGAGAAATACAAAATTTGACTTTAAAAATTTTTTATTACTATTCTTGTATTTTGTAATTATTAATTATTTTTTTTATTTTTATGCTTATATATGTATTTAAAATCATCCTTTGAAACATAATATATACGAAATATTCATAGAAAATACTTTCTTAAAGTTTATAATTTTTCTTTGTTTTTTTACAAACTTTAAGCTCTTTGCGGCACCTCAAGATGTTGTAGTATTGCGACCACATTCTTTAAAATTCTTTTTGAATCTAAAAGACAACTTTTCCCCACTATTACCAAACTGAAATCTAAACAAATCTTTTAAAGACCTATTTTAAAATTTGTCAGTTTTTTCAATTTTTTACAAATTTTAAGCTTTTAGCGGCGCCTTAAGATGTAGTCGTTTTGCAACCAAATTTTTAACAATTCCTTTTTAATTTAAAATGCAACTTTTCCACACTATTATCAAACAAAAATCTAAAAAAAATATATATGGCCATTTTCGTTCCACCCTATTCTACAGCGTTCAAAGATTTAGTTTCATCATGGAATTGTTGTACGATATTGTGTGTTAAAAGGGTTAATTAACACCCGTCTTAACATTAAATACGTCAAGCTTTTGTTTAATATCATTAAATTTCATTGAATAATTTTACAATATTTTTGAAATATCGTTCAAAATCAATAAACTTTATTGTAATCTTGATGAAAAAGATGATAGATAAATTTTAATTAGCAATTTAGTGAGCAATTGCTACTTAAAGTGAATGTTATGGAACTGATAATAATTGATAATGAATTTCAATACATAATAGAAGTGAAGAATACTTTGAAGAAAATCTTAAGTTTTAAATGATTAACTATTTTCTAGTTGCATTTAAGAAATACGACTCAGGAAATACAATACACCTGAGAGGAAAAACTAAATTCTTATCTACATTGCAGAACATCGCATACTACATAATACAGAAGAAACAAAGATTCTGCATATTTAATTGGAAATATTATCTCACATTTTATCCTTAAATTTTCAGCTTTTCTTTTGTTTCCAAAATAAGAATTTTTTAATAATTGTTCAACCATAAAAATTGTACTATTTAAATTTATTGTATTCTTTAAAAAATCAGGAGCTTTATGAAATTTTAATACAAAAAATAATCCTTATAAAAATTTAAATTTGGAGAATTTACGAATAAACTATTAAAAGGTATTTTATTAGATATTTTCTGTATGGTTTGATCATTTAGATTTTCAACCGTTTAAATTATCTTCGTTTATTGTTTGATACGGATATATGTATTTTTGGATTGATACGGATATATATATTTATGATAAATATATACGATATAGAAATAAGGAGAAAATGACACTTGTGTTGCATGAATGTATTCATATACTTCATGTATTCATACTTATTCATATACTTCATGTATGTATTTCTGTAACCTAAGCTAAGAACTATAATGTATTTATATACTTTTTATTATATGACACTAAAGGTGATCATACATATCTATTAATTATAGAGTTCATCTACATTAATTATAGTACTTATCTAATAATTAGTACATATCTATTAATTATAGTACTTATCTATTAATTAGTACATATCTATTAATTATAGTACTTATCTATTAATTAGTACATATCTATTAATTAGTACATATCTATTAATTAGTACATATCTATTAATTATAGTACTTATTCATATACTTCATGTACGTATTTCTGTAACTTAAGCCAATAAGCTACAATGTATTTTATATACTTTTTACTGTATAACACTAAGGTTGATCATACATATCTAATAATTATAGTGTGAATGAGCATTTAAATTATTTTGGGAAAAATATGATGTTCTAACCGATGTTATCCATCTCAATTTGAATAAATAATTCTTTTAACTACACTGGTAAGCAAAACATAAGCAACAGGTGCTTTTGTTACCATAACTCCACGAGAAATCATCTGAGAGACATGAAATTCAGAAATGAGAGACAGCTTTTTGTACTTAAACGATGGCGAAAGCATGGTTGCGCAAAAAACGAATACAATGCATATCGCATGGAATCAAACAAAAAAGGGGCTTTATTGAACTCACAGTACCGCTAGACATGCTTGTCTGTCCAAGAGGAAGAACAACAAGCAGATGTTCCTTAGTATGGAATATGCCTTCCCCTTACTGTAATGGTTGCTTCGCACCGTCTCTCCATACTCAGCACCAGATTGCCCAACAGTTCTTGAGGTAAGATTGTCCATTCTTCAATCAGAATCTGTTTCAGTTGTTGGGCGTTCGCCGGAGGATGTAATCGTGCCGCAAGGCGTCTCCCCAAAGCATCCCACACATGTTCTATGGGATTTAAATCAGGAGAAAAGGCTGACTAATCCATCTGGGTTATATATTCACTTTCCAATAGCTACTGAACATCAAGCAGTCAGGTGTGGCCGTGCATTATCATCCATAAAAATGAAGTCTGATACTATAGCACCTCGGAACAGACGCACATGAGGAAGAATCACCTCCTTACAATAGCGATCTCCAGTTACAGAACCTCTGTCAAAAACGTGGAGCTCAGTCCGCCCGTTCAGCATAATGCCTCCCCGACGATAACTCCAGGACCACCCTTGCGGCCACTTTCTATGATGTTTCTGGGATGAAACTAGATCCCGACCTTTTTCTAAATCAACTGGCATTGAGAATCACTTGTGGCACTGAAACGACTTTCATCCGTAAAGAGGACACTACTCCATTGATGAGATGACCAGTTTTTGAGCTCCTTACACCATTCTAAATTGTGCCACCGATGACCAACTTTCAAAGGGATGCCGCGTTCAGGACGGTGGACGAATAGGCCACCTTTGTGAAGGCATCTGGCCACAGTAAACCGCGACACTTGTCGCACTGTTGTTCTACTCAGTTGCTGAGCAGTAGCGCTTGCTGACTGGTATCGGTCTCTGTTTGCTTGCAGGACGATATATCGATCATCCACTGCAGTTGTTTTTCTAGGGCAGCAACCACTAAGCTTTCTAACAACTATACCTATTGTTTGGAAGGCTTTCCAAGCGCACGAAATAATACTTTTGTTGATTCCGAACTCTCCAGCTACACTGGTCAAAATGCGTCCCTCCTCCAGCTTTCCGATTATTCTTTCACGTATAAAGTCGTCCAGATGATTTCTTCTAGTCATATTTCACGAAAATACTCACTTTCACTTGCAGCGAATGTCTTTGATTGCGCCTCCGCCCTTCCTTTTCTTGTAATCTTGAGATGCACGCCCCGACTGTACGCGTTTTGCGTACACTCACATCGTCTATTATGTTTTGTTCCTGACATTTGCATACGCATCACTTTTCTATTGAATTGTGTGCTCATTTTACTGATCGCAATAACAATTTTTCTACAATTTCATGGCTACCTGCTTAATATATACATTATTTCTTAAGTTTTGCACATCAGTGTATTTTACATCACAGTAAAATTCCGAACATTCAAAATTTTTTCAAATATACAAAATTAATTTTATAAAAGTATTTAAAGAACAGCATCATTATTGTTAATGCCTAAAACATAAGTTACCAATAAATGAAATAAAAATCTTTGTACCGCAATAAAACCTTTTATTTTTGTTATTCAAAATCTGCTTTCAAATAATTCAAAATCTGCTTATAAGTAATTTAGATGCTTTTTAACAGCAGATATTTGATAAAAAAAATATGTAATGGTATTCGCATATGTCTATCGTAAGTGAAATACCCGAAAGAAAATTTTGACTATAGAGTTTGTTCCAAAAGTCTCAATACAAATCTTGTGAATTTTTTTATGAAGCCACCATACTTTTTTTAATAAGAATCTTTCTGTTTTCTGACAATCTGTAATTATTACTTCCTCACATGTTATCAATAAGAAAGGATAAAGCAGCAAATATAAAAAAGAAATTTGTGATTCAATATTTATGTAAGTTGGGTCATACGTTACAAGTATTGCATGCACATTTTATTTCAGGTGCATGGTCATGCTGCATTTGTCATACGGCTATAAGCTCTAGAAATTATTGAGCGTATATTCCTAAGGATCACAATTCAGATTCCCAAAATCGTATTTACGTCTATTCTAAAAAAAATAATGTATTCATAAGTACATACCGAAGAACAAATAAAATAAGAAACAGATGTTGTAGTGGAATGAAGATCATTATGATCCGAGCAGTGGAAGCAAGAGGACACATGTTTTCGGGAACATTTCTTGAGTGATAACATTTCACACAAAACACAAGACATTTACGTGTGTATAACTCTAACAGAACAGAATCTTATCTCATTAATTACAATCACAATGCACTATGGGATGCTTATCTAATTAGGCATCGCCATCTATTATCCAAAAGAGAAGATAGAGTAATGCAAATGCTACAATACCTATAAATACGAAGTGAAAATAACTCCACGAATGTATCAATGCACTAAAAGTGGATATTTGTTATAATTGGTTAAAACATGATAAAATATTTTCCACAAATACAAATCAGCATATAGTGTACGGACCTTACTCAAGTGGAAAATTGTTAATGGACAATTATCAGTTGTTATAATCCGTCGAATGGATGCGCTGATTATCTAGATAAATATGTTTGGATTTTATCCAATTTGATAACACGAAGAATTTATTTTGCGATGAAAGCTCTATTGTTTCTGATAATTTTTAGTATCACATCAAAAATATCACCGCCAGCTTCTTTGTCACAAGCACTCAATGTTCTGACTATCTCACTTCAATCCTCAAGCAGGATCTTTAAAACTTGTATCAGTGAGAGGAACTACAATTTCAATAATATTCTGCAAATATTTCCCCAAACATTTTTTTAAGTTTATTTGTTTTTATTCATTCCTTTTCTGTTATTTTTATATTTTATTTCAAAACACGCAACAATCACTCTAACACTTAACAAGTTGAGTCACGATTTCGCCCTTTCTGATAATCTGCACATGTCTAGACGTGATCTATTACTCCTTAAAGTTTGTAGTAAGAGTTTTCAAACACCTTACCTCCTACATTGCAGAATGATTAATAATATCACATTTTTTACGAAACATTTACCAACAGTTCATTCATCTGTAAAATACATTCTCCTTTAATCTCAAAGCCGTATTTCACTCATGCTTTGCTGGTTAAGTTACACATTAATACCTGTTGTATGAAAAAAAATCATTTCCTGGTTTTGTTCACATAGGGAAGTTCTTCAAATGCAATCTATTCAACATACTTCTCTTTGCCATTTTGCAGACAAAAATTATATTCTTCTATAATCATTCTGGATTTTACCATTCTCAATATCAAAAGGATTAAATTATCCAAGAAAGGATACATTCTAATTAAAGAAGATTGCCAACAAAATGTGTTAGTTCTATATTGCTCGTAAATCACTATGATATTTGTATTCTTGTATAATAATGATGATTGAATGATATTTGATTTATTTATGATATTTGATTTCTTGTGATCTAATAATTATTAATTCAGTCAACTAAATAAATTTTGATATTTTTTTTGTTAATATTGTTCGGGAAAATCATTGAAAACATGAAATGAAATAAACAAAAAGTTTTATACTTCTCATTAATTAAAAAAATTATCGTTTTTAATATGGTAATTTACATACAATTTCTATAATATATTCATCAAATATCATTTCTAAAGAAACGAGCCGGCTTGCAGGATTCACTAATTATTTTTTTTTCAAATTATTTATTTCTGATCTCACACACACACAAAAAAAGTAATTTTATAAAAAGTTGAGAAATATGCAAGTTAATACGAATTTCATATTTGTGAGTAACTGATTAACTTATACGAAAATTATTTTTTAAAATCATCGTTTTAAGAGTTATGTTTAAGTTTCTTATTGTCATTTTTGGTTCAATCGTAGTTTTTAAAGTTTTTCTTTCTTGTAACATAATATCCATACTTTATTTTAAATTTCATATGGACTTTTGTTTTCATTATTAAAAAAAAAGAAATAAGTATTGGAATTTCTAATCTTGAGCAACCAATGATAGTCCTAACTATTAATAATATATATTCTAATTCTAATATAATGAATTTATAAGATATCTTTAACTTTATGCGAAGACGCATTTTTACAAATCCTATCATTTTAAAACATTTTTCGATTAATTTTATCATTCTAAGTCCTTTTTTAATCTCTAAATAACTTATAACTATTTTAATTTTACTTTTACAAATTTAGAATTAATCTTTTACACAAAAATAGAGATTGATTTTGTTTGTGATATTGTATTTTAAAGGATATTGATTTAAACTGTCTCTGTTAACATTTGTAATACAGATTATAATCAATAACTTCCTCCTATTGAGCCTTGTTGAAACTCTATTCAATTAAATTTAAATTCAATTGTGTAGACGATTATAAAAGATCATTGTGAATTATTCCTGTCAATACAATTTTGTAATCCAAATATTTTTAATTTGTGTCTAGATAAATAAAACTAAAATGTACCTGCTATTCGTTTGTTATTTGGTCTGTTAATATCTTCAAATGCAAAAATCAAAAATGAAATAATTGGCATATTAAGAGTTTCTTGCTATAAAGAAGATCTAGATAAATAATTTAACATTTTAATAATCTATAACTGCTTTTAATAATTGAAAAATTTGTTAGAACATTTTCTAAATAACAAACCATTAATCCCAAATTTTAACTTTAAAAAAGTGCAAATTCTGTGAATATTTAGCTAGAACAGAAATCGTAATTTCAAAATAATTTTTGCGGATATATTATTATAAGTTAAATATTTCAAACTATAAAAGGTTTTTTTCATTAAAAGTGCATCACACATCCTCATATCCATTCTGGAACATTTTGAATAAAAGTATAAAAGTAAATAACGATAAATTCAAATATTAAATAGTATTTTATGTTATCAAATCGCTCGAACTCAGTCGAAAATATTTATATTATAAGTCTCCTCGCTTTCTAATTATTTTTTTATCTCATCAAGAATAGGATGCTATCTTTACATAAACATCAAGACTTGAACGGAAATAAAAAGCAATATCAATATCTTTTTGTTTCCTGTCAATATAACTCATATTTTCGATAAGTAATTATATTTTGCATTATCACATATTGCTTATATTTTATCCGGTTTTGACCAAATAACCACTATTTCATAAACTTCTAAGATCAATAATATCTGATTTTGTATAATAAAATAACAAAAAAAAACATGTCTTATAATTTTATGCTACATGAAAAATAAGCTACAGCTCAAGAAAATTATCTATTCTTTGAATTATCTTCTTTCATGCAGTTTGTAAAACTGCATCAAATTTAAGTAATGCAAATGGCTAAAAAGACATTCTGTATAAATTTTCAGAATTCAGTTAAACTCATTATGTTTAAAAATTTGAATCTCTTTTTTTATTTACAATTTTATCGGTATAGTATTTATATTATCATCGCATTCAAAAACTAAAAGTCCATTGAAACATTAATGGGCAAACTTTTACCATTTGAGGGATAAATTAATTATCTTTTACAACAATAACACTAATGCAAGTTTTCTCCAAAAGTGCCATAAAATTTTCCGCAAATCGCTGTAACCGTTGAAATTGAAACAAAAGCTATAGATCGTGTTCTTTCACTTATTTTGTCAATTTTTATTGCTTTATCGAGACATTTAATCTAAGCCCTGTCATCTGTTCTTTTGCTGAAAGTCTTACAACAAAACTTTCCTTCTCATGACAGTATACGTAAAACTATTTCTTGAGCCCATTGATAGGGTTGTTAGTTCCTCATATGCTGTCATAAAAGTTGCCTTAATTTCTGCTGAAGTAAGATCGTTATACTGTTTGGTATTTGATACTAAAACATGCAAATTCTCGTTTATGATCCAGTTATAAGAACATAATTTGAAAAGAATTTAACCTTTACTATGATCATTCAAATAATTATTTTCTTAATTATTTCTTTCTTTGAATTATAAAATCTTGTAAGTATTAACTAGGTTCTTATTAAAAATTTGCGTTATTTTTATAAACTTCTTTCGATACTGTTGATAAGAAGTCTAGAATTTTCCTATAATTTGTTACCAATATTGTAAGTTAATATTGGATTTGAAAGAAAGTAAAAGGATATGAATTTTATTTATTGACTCAAATGTTGTGCTTGAAAAAGGAACAAGGAATAAAGGATTACAAATGTACAACAGCAGACTCAACATTTTAAATCAACACATTAATGTAAAAAATTAAAAATAATGGTACGATATGATTCGGAGTAGTGTTTTATTTTAAATTCAAGCCTGCATTTTTAATTTCATGACAATCAGTCTAATTTTTTTAAAAACAATTCATGGTGTTACAACCTTTAGCGAGATTCCTCAATCTTTCTTCCAAATTAAACAAAAATATTGCATCTTCAAATTTTCAAAGCAATTGCGAAACCTTCGTATATCAAAAAAGCATTTATATGCTAATTATATCTGATCTTATACAGCATTCTATATGCTAATTATATGCTAATGGAAAATGGCTAAGGATAGATGGCACTATCACATTTATTGATTACAAAGAAAATGGAAGTAAGATATGTGAAATTATGTCTGATATAGTAAATGTGAAATCTCGGATATAGTAATAAATGTGTACGCATATTAGCATTTCTGGATCTGCTAGGTACGTGATAGTGCTGCTATTTGATTTAAAGGATTTGAAACGTTTGGAGAGTTGTTATTCCAAGTCGAAAATTTACATGACAGATTTAATTCAAGAATTTTAATTTATCGGAATCCCTTAGATGTATGCTGTAACAGATGTATGTATATGTGTTGCTGTATTTTTAGTAAGATAGATGAAAAGTAAAAAAAAAAAAACATATCAAATGTTACCAAGGAGTTGAACATCGTATGCAACGTTGTTCCATGGCTATGGAAAGACTTTACAATAACCGGAATGGGTATCAAACGTAACGAGGAAAGTCTATTAGAAATGCAATACCCAGAAACAACCAATTCTTGAATTAGCAAAAAGGAAATAATGCTCTATAAATCAGCTGGAGACTAATGAGCCTTCTGTTTGTCACAAGTTTCCAAAAAAAAACGAAGTCAGATGTTTGTGAAAAGAAACGCTATAGATCTAGAAATTATATGTGACCAATTGTCGAGAGTACTCCCTACCATTTCGTTTGTGATGGTCTATGGAGCATCACAGTGAAATCTAATCAAACTTGCATACATGTTTCAAATGTGAGTAGGTGCAGTTTATTATTGATTTGTAGCTGTCAACTAGTATTGCTTATTCGTCCAGTGAATACCCAAATACAATGTTTATATACGATACGCAAGTTTCTGGTGTAAGCCGAATTCAGTGACAATCGCCCGCATGCACCTATATAAATTTTACAATTATCACTGCGATCAGTTCATTATGTATTGATGAAATTATGTCGTATCATGTTCGCCTTTTAAATGATAAATTATTTCTATGAATGGCAGCACTTCACGCCATCAAACACTCATTGTTCAGGTTCTCCAGTTCTGAATCTCATAAAAAAATTATGATACTTTAGAAAGGTGACTTACGAATGCCTTCTCAAACAAGATAATTTTTATCCGAGCACTGATAGGAGAGTTAGACGAATTAGCTCACAGGTGAGTGTATAATGTTTTAACTAGCATACAATGATGTATGGAATGTTTCATCGCACTCCACCGTAGACGTATCTAATAACGTATTCATATGAATTTTTGCATTTACTTTGCCACAGATCCTAAATGAACACTTTTCTATTTCAGATGTTTCAAACCCTCTGTTATTTTCCAAAAGATAAATTATCTTTCTGCTAATATCTGAATGGTGCGGCAAAAATATTTTATTTTGCTGGTCTCCATCATAGCTCAATATGATGTTACATTTAAATTTTGACTGTCTATATAGATATTAAATACAATTCTTCTTTGGCTTTGAACAGTGGAAGAAAATCAGGCGATCAAATATTTGATGAAACAACGAAAAGGATTTTCGTTTCATTCACAATAATAAAGATATTGTTGTGAAATAGGTTTAAAAAATCTGTTTAAAAGCCAATTCAATTTTGACTAAATTATTTTACAGTAATTAAATTGGCATCATTTGAATTTTTTTTTAAAATTTTTGTTAAACTTCGAAACGGTGTAAAAATTAATTTTGAGCGTGAATATTTTGGGGAATTATTAACATTCTTAAGGAAGCTGTTAACGCATTTATTCTAAATAAACATCAAAATCTACCTTATTTCTTAATTAATTAAAATTTTAAAAAATCGTTCCGAGGTGCACATTCCAATCCTCCAAACTATATCTGTTCCAAATCTGATAATTCTTAGTCAAACTATATGGCGTGCTGAGCGCCAATACACATACGGTGAGAGAGAGAGATAGATGGATTTCTCTTTCTTATATTTAATATGATGAGCTGGTGACTTCATTGCGTACTGCGTTATTTTTGAGCGATGTGTGTTCAAAAACGTTATCGTGATTGTGATGACATATGACAATACTCCAATTACTGTTAAGAGTTTTTCCAAAGATAAAAAAAAATCAAGTAATCTAGTGCATGAGCTTATCTTGTAATATGTAATATAAGATATGTGTCAATGAATAATCAATAAAGGATATTTTTCAATGAAATATATAAAAATTCCTCAACAGAAATAAAATGCACATGCTAAAACTTCTTTGCGCTTTAAAACTAGCGGCATCTCACTTCTATTCCCTTGCATGAAAAGTCCCTTGAAGCATTTCCTCCAGCAAGTTTGAAGCATTTATTTCCTGGGATTCTTGAAATTTGTGCTGCCACCATTCATCTAATAAATATTCTTATTACATGGTCCGCTTATTTCCATTTCAAGGACTAAAATAAAGCGTTCTGTTTCTCGGGCGTGATATTCGATAAGTAAGTCTTCAGAGAGGAGTCCGTTTATACTCTGAGGAGCCAGTTTGCAAGTTTCGAAATTTTCTCTTTTTATGTTTAAGAGGAAACTGAAGTATTTTGTAGAATTTGTTTGAAAAAGAGTTTCTTCTAGTAAAATGTGATGTTTAATGCAACAGAAGCAAGGATATGGATTTTATTAGAAATAAAATTTGATATCTATTATCTTCAAACATATCTTCATAGTATATTCAGTGAATTGTAAATCAGTTATTTTTCATATTTAATTCTTTATAGAATTCATCACATTCGTATCTTCAGCAACTTTTCTTGCACTTTTAAATGAATTTATTAAAATTTTTTGACATTTAGTCCATAGGTGCTTTGATATCTTATAATTGCAATCCTATTTATAAATATATTCAGCATTAGGTTATGGCGACAAACACAAATTAATCAAGGAGAACTACGTTTTCTCTATGAGTCGAAAAAATTTAATATGATGAAAATAAATCACTGAAAAATTTACCTTCACAAGGATATGAGAAGGAGAATATTTTGTAGTCAGATTTTACTTATTAGACAAAAAAAAAATATTCAATATAATTAGGCTATGTAAATATGTTGCATATAATTTGTCTTTTTATTCTATTTCTGTGTTGTACTCAAAGCTTCACACACACACACACACACACACACACACACACACACATATATATATATATGTAATGGATTTCGAATCCTGTCGGCTAAATAATATGTAACATATTTTGGTTTAAGTAGAATGCAGTTTCGAAGCAGTGAAGAGATTTTGTAGTTTTAATTTCGTTTTATTTGCTCTTTAGTATCCATCCAGGAAAGCATAATTATTAACAGGAAGACGCAGAGCGGCACAAAAGCAGAAGTAATGAAGGCAAAAGGGACAAAAAGGAACGAAACAAATGATCACTAGTCTTATATAACATAGGATTTCCGGCCACGTGCAGATAGAATGACCTTTGACAAGGGCAAACGTATCACTATCATTTGATACGTAGTACTGATGGCGCATTATTTTTACAAAGGGATTCATTAAACCGAAAGTGGAATGGGATCACGAAATAAGAGAATATTTTTAGTATGAAGTTACTATGGGCTAAATTAAGATAAAGTTTTGGAAATTAATTTGGATTAAATTAAGAGTTTAAAATATAATTACATATATATTTGTTTATATATACTAACGTGTTTTCAAATGTTGTCATAACTAAATGTTCATAATATTAAATTCATATCTAAGTAAATTTCATTTCTAATTTATTTCAATATTTCATTTCCTATAAAAAAGAACATGAATTTTCAATGTAAAAAAATATAATGAATCTCCTGCATTATAAATTATAAATGATAAATATTATTTTTTCTTGCACAATGCAAAATAAGGGTAATTACTATTATGTTATAAGCCTAATTTTCCCAGTTTTTTATTATTATTCCAAGTACATTAATATATAAAAATATAAAATAACTTAAACGAAGGGAATAAAAAATTTATCTAGCACCAATCCAATTATAAAATGTTTCAATGACTCTTTAAAATATTTTATGGCATACTCTTATCTTCAACAGAAATGAACGAAATAAATATCTAAACGTTCGATAGAAAGATTAATTCTAATCTAAAGTAGTAAGAACAAGAGATAATATTTGTTTGATCGTGATTAATTTGCTCTTTCTTTTAAATTTCATAAAAGGCGTAGTATATTTCATTCTCAGAGAAACAGCTTAAATGAAAAATAAGTTGAGTTGTTTTCTTTTAAACTCAGACTGATATTTAAAATGTTTAATGTTTTAAGGAACTTTTAATAAATGCATACACATTTAAAAATAATCATTTGCTTTTCTACTGAAATGATCATGAAGGGTATTTAAATTGGGAAGAATGTTTTGAGTTATAAAATTAAAAACTTTATTCCCAGTGGTTTATTTATTTGTTAGACATGTCTTATTATTCTTTTTAAAATCTTCATAAGAACGTATAGAGGAAGATGGATATAAAATGTTCATCTTATTTATAATTACAGTCATAAAATTCATAACAGCCATAATTAAAATATTGCAATCCAAGTTATTTTAAATCAAATTAATGTTGTCATAACACAGAAATCATTTAAAGAATTCAACAGAAAAATTCACAACATTTATGTCAGATGTATTAAATTTCTATTTAATTAATTTATTAAGTATTTTATTTTACATTTAAGCTGTACGAAAAATATTACAAGCATTTTTTACTATATTTTTAGTTTTGGCACCAATCAAAAAGCAAGATATTAAATAATATATACTAGATTTACGTAAGAGCTTTGCAAAAGTTTAAACTTCTACGATTTTCTCGGCCTAAAGATTAAATGTTCAGAAGTTTCTGGTTTTAAAAGAAAATATTTCTGTAGTAGCATCAGAAAAAAATATGGGATTTATTTCAGCAGAAACTGTTTTCAATGAATTCAAGCATAGCTGAATAAAAGAAGCTTTTCCAAGATCCAATAGCATTTGAACATCAAAAGAATTTGAATCGGCATTCATGCTATGATCATTGATTTTCTCTTCAATTCACTCAATTTTCAAATAAATATATCCCAGTAACTTATAATTGCCATTTAAATCTTGCGAGACAGAATTTTACGAAGCAAATAAAATACAGATATTATATTGTTAATAATTCCAGAAATGAAGTATTAATTACTGATTACATTAGGATAATGAAGGAACATACAATTTTTTTTCTTCAGGACAAAGCTTAAATTTGGGCCATATATTTTTCAGTTTGCTTATGTACTGGAACATGTTTGCTTTATTAGAATTATAAAGTTTAAAGTATAATTTATGTACTTTGGCATATACATCGTGAGTCAATTTCTGAGTAATAAATTTCTTTAAATTTAAAATTGCTTCTGTTATTTCATGGAAATACCGAAATCTTCGCAAACAGCACACAATTTTTTAAAGATGTAATTATATGATTAATTAAATCAACAATTCCAGCATTTTTAAAACATATTTTTAAAATATAAAACGACAGCTTATGTGACACATTTATACTGGCTTAAGGACAGAATACAGATATTTCATTTATTCTGAGAGTATTTCTCATTTAACACGAGTAAAACGTTCGGAATTAAACTACAATGTTTGTTTATTTTGTTTTATTCGGTTTATGATATTTTATATATAAATATATTATGCAGGATACCTCCAAATCCTTGGTAATTACATCAAGAGAGGATAGAGCTCTACTTGATGACACAAATCCCTAGACAATGCATGATTGGAACAAAACCAGTTATGCATTAGGGGCCACTTCCCAACAATCTGCTCATGTTATTATCTGAATTAATCTGGTGTAAACGTGCGGGAGGAGGAACGGAGAGTAGATGCAGAAGTCGTTGATAGACCATTCAATTCTAAGGAGGAGGGGGTGAAGCTTCATTTACCTATAACTCCTTGAAGATGGAAAGAAGATTCAAAATTGAGGAAATTATAACCTTATCATAATAAAAGGTTATTTCTTTATAAATTCTTTTATATGAATCGTCCCTTAGAAGTCATAGTTGAATCACTACTGAAGTAGCTTTTATTTATGGAACTCTACTCATAGATAAAAGCATCGCAATCTACTCTGAAATTTATTGTTTTTGATTTGTCGAATATACAATGTCCACTTGGTGACTAGAGGCTTCAAGATCTCAACGTTGCGGGTTCGAAATTCTATTACATGAAAGGTCAGAGTTACATATGATATTAGGCAAAAATGAATCTCATGCCATCTTGACATATTAATAGGATGCCGTCTGCCGATAGGCAACCTTCTACTAGTTATTTGTGTGGTTAGAATCAGTCTTTTTAAGAGCTTTTTAATAAGCTTATTATATTACCATTTTGTATTTTGAAGCTATGAATTGTTTGCGGCTGAATAATTTAATTGAAAATTCATTGTTTTGATTTGTTATTGGACGATGCTCATTCTTTATCATACGCAAAATAACTGATCCTTGATTATTGAGCTTAGTGTTGTAACAATTAGATCTCGCAGATTGTGAATGACAGCAGAAAGGTGACACATACATATTGTCTAGACATGTCTGTTGTCTCAATGATAAGTATATATATATATATATATATATATATATATATATATATATATATATAGTTGACCCGGCAAACGTTGTTCTGCCATAAAAAATTATTTCTAGTGAATATTTTGGTTGTTGATTAAAAAATAACGAATGAATTTAAATGTGTGGAGACGGGATCTATGGCAGAAAGAGGAATGGAGCTCTGTAGACGATGATCGCTGATAGAAACAAAAAACACCAACCTTTCATTTTCTCAATACAATGTATTTCATTAACGTAACGAACTTATGCATTGTTTGATCTCACAAAAGTTAAAATTAAAGTGAAAAAAGTAATACATTTTTTATCCTAAAGTATAAAAAGGAAATAAAGAAAATCAATATTCATTTCGAAAAGCAATTGAGTCTACAATATTTTTTGTCAATCCGTTTTTAGCCAATACAAATAAGCTCGATTGTTTGCCCACGCGAAAACATGCCACGTATCCGTGTTACATGTCCATTCACATGTCCGTGTGAAAAACATGGTGTGTCCAAATCTAAGCCGCAAACAGACATCGTTTGGCCTTGCGACTTATTGATTGTCATTGCGAATGCCAATCTAAGAGAAAATTGAATTCAATTGGCATGTCTGTGAGAATCATTGGGATTCGTGGCAGCAAAACATTTTCTGTTCAGGAATTTGCCATTCAAAATGGTGGCTTCGATAACGTTTTTCATCAATTTTTTAATGACCAATCACGTGTCACTGCACAGCCGTGGTGGATTCGAATTCCGAAGTAAAATAACTGGAGATCCAACTTTCAGTCGTAGAAGGTGTGGTGACATGACTGGCAAATCCAGTAAGTTCAAAAACTCTGTTGGATAATTTACAGCTTCGTTAGCATGGCAAATTTATGATACCAAAACACCTGGCAGCGACTGCTGTATCTTGAAGTTTAAATCGTCGACGTCCCCATTTTTTTCTGCCAAAATGGCTCTTCCTGCCAGCCACGCATCAGTCATGTATTGTGTGAGTGCATCGGGAAATATGCGGTCAATGAGAGCATTTTGCGAATCAACGATAGTGCAGAAATTAGTGGGCAATTTTATGCATCCAGTACTTTCATAGACAACAACTTTGCCATCACCGATATCTAACAATTGGTCCGAGAATGTGTCAGCAGATGGATCTTGTAGCATTTGGACACGCATGTTTATTTTTAGCTGGAATTTTTCAACATTACGCCACAGTGGCGATGATTTCAAGCAAGCGTTGATCTCATCATCGTACTTGAACGTGGACTGACGGGATAGGGACACCCTAATTACCTAGCGTTATGAAATATACTTTACAACCTATTCTCGTATTCTCATACCTACCAAAAGCACATAAAAAAATTCATAAAAATTGGTCTAGCCGGTTCGAAGGAGAACACAAACACCGTGAAACGATGTATATATATATATATACATATACAAAAGTATTAGAATCAAGTTAATAGGAAAAACAAAAAATCAAATAAAAATTACACCAAAAAAATTATAAAAAATATAAAAAAAAGAATCCGGCCTGAAGACTTTTTCAAGGGTCACCCTCAGGCAGGGATTCAAAGACAGGGATTTTTTTCTGTGAGGAAATACAGACATTGTCTAATAATGATTCCTCGTGACCCGAAAATATATATATATATATATAAACAATTCTATATATTCTATATTCTTCAAATATATATATATATATATATATATATATATATATATATATATATATATATATATATATATATATATATATATATATATATATATATAAACAATTCTAGTTATGACTAGGCGGAACTTAAAACCAAATGCACACTACACTGCAATAAAAAAAAAGGATTCTCTCTTTGTTTATTACAACACACATAATTTTTCCTGAGAGATTGTTGTTTTATAATAAAATAATAATCCCTCAGGAAAAGCGGCATCACTTTACTGGATTATATGGTCTCATAAAATAAAACTTTAAACTTTCCATTATCCATTGATATATCGTATGCGAATCTATTTGTTGTTGTTCATTGAAAATAAATATTTTTAATCTGTTCTTTATTTTTGAATAAACATTGTATACATATGGGCATTTTAAAGAACTTTTACACATAAAATTAATTTTAAAAACATATTTTTTTATTTCGAAATATGTTTTATATACTCTTTTTGTGTTAAATGCACAATAATTTGTCTCCAGTCTTAATGTTTCACCCAAATATATGCCTAAATGCTAACACCAGCTGTTGTATGATAAATAGAAAAGTGTCGTCGATAAATCACTCGATATGATGCAAAATTAAAATTTTAGTAAGTTTTAGGAATTAAATTTTTGTTATTTAGAATTGCGTTTTGTTTTAGAATCTTTTCTATTTTTTCTGTACCTCTTTTTATGTAAGACTGCTATTGTTTAAAAATGCAACAACTATAGATATATTGTTAGTTATATGGTATTAACAACAAACGTATGGGTGTTTTTTTATTAAATTTTGGACGAAAACAGTTTGAGAGAATTTGTGGTGAAAGCTTATAAGCTAGTTAACAACTGCGCTACCCGAGCAATTGCTTTTGTATCGTGGTCATGTTACGGGGCTGCGAATCACAAGGTCCCAGGTTCTATCCTCACTCATACTAATTCGCAACATTGGTGACCTCGGACAATGAATTTTCAACCTTCGTACAGCTGTTGTGGCGCCATCTACCCGTAGCAAACCAAAGCCGTCAGACTCACTTGACGCAAGAGCAACCACTCACACATATACGCTCGCCATAGCGCTGGGCGCTACTCAAATGGGTACAGGCGCATTAGACTCAACAGCTAATACATCACCACTCAGCAGCCATATCGTTCGTCTCCCCTCCGACTTACTGGAGGAAGTGTCTGTGGTGAAACCTTATAAGCCAGTTAACAACTGCTCTACCTTAGCTATTGCTTTTGTATCGTGGTCATGTTACTGGGCTGCGAACCACAAGGTCCCAGGTTCAATTCCCCACAATGTCTTTTTGACTGAGCACATTTGAACTCGATAGCTTAAAATCACTAGTAGCTAGGTAAATAAATTATTTGTTAGTACACTAATCTTTAATCATCATATTCTTTATAATATAGATATTATTATTTATACTTTATAATGTATTTATAGGTACCCTTTAGATATGTATATTTAATTAGATTATTTATAAATACTATTTTATCATCAGAAATCAAATATATATTCAATTTTGGACCAAACACGCCGATGTGATGTCCATCTGTCGAACTATATAAATACGTGCATGTGAACGGAACAGCTCGAAAACACAATGATTCACCTAAACGAAATTTGGTTTGCATGCTTTTCACTAAGTTCGTAGACATCTAAATTAAACTTTCACACCATCACCCATTAGGTTTACCTCTTTATGTCACAAAAAGAAGAAAGAGGCATATTATTCAAGATTTTTTTTTTTTTTTAGAAATTATTTTCCAACCTTCAAAATATTTTCCATTTCTTTTTATTTTAACTCTTCTATTATTCAGTTTTTATTTTAAATTTATCTCTATTTTTTCTGAAGGGAAAATAATGTATTTCGATAAAAAAAATGGCATTGTTCAAGTTAAAAAGAAAGCAATAATTGAGTATTAAGCAGAAAAATAAAATGTAATTAGCGCAAAAATTAATATAGCATGTTTGCACTTGTAGTTTCTTTGATAGTTAGTGAACTTTCTCCAAAGAAAGCAAAGATTTAAAGAAGAAAAATATATATATATATATATATATATTTTATGTTCTTCCTTAAAGTAATACTTATGATCAAAAGAAAATAAGTTTATTAAATATACGCATTGTCAGCTGAAAAAGTAAATTTCATTCATTATTTTCCAAAAATTAAAAAAAAAAAAGACAAAAACTGATTAAAAATGTACTGTTTTAATTAAAAGCAGTGATTTCTTTCTTTACATTACACCGTTTATTCATTTCTGCTCCGATGCGGATTAACGTGTGAAATGCAATTATAAAAAGTCTTCCATGTTGTGAATTAAATGAAAATGTCTAGTAAATAAATATTACTTAATTACAGGATTTTTTTAAGAATAAAGTAGGATTAAAGGATTTAATAATTTCTTATTTTCTTATTAGATTTTGAAAATAAAACAAAAAAATGCCTCAATTGTTTTGGAATAATCCAGTTTCACACAGATTCTAATAAACATTTCCCTCAGTTGATTGTTTGGAGTTAATTCGAACCGACACTGATATTAATGTCTCGAAAGACCATCTAAAGAAGAGATTACTTAGAAAAATCTCAATACTTCAAAATATTTTGGAATTAAGTCGTTATTAATAAAGCAATAGTTAAATATTTGATTGGTATAATAGCTTCTTTTTAGTTGAATATCTTTTTTTTTTACATTTAAGATAATGTATATTATTCAAAAATTTCCTTTTAAATATATGTAGAGAGACGAAACTCTCTTTGACTTCATTATCAGGTAAATAAAAATAATGAATGCTAACAGTTATTTAATTATTTTCTAAGTTCCACATTTCACAAGACAAAACAAACCCAAACACGAAAAATACACAGCGATCACTTAGAACGCAATTATTAGCAATCTAATAATGACCTCCAAGAAGGATCATGGGAAATATACTTTGATGTTAATAAGGTAACGCCATCTGTTATATTAAAAGAGAAGGTAGTTGAATTATGTAATGGCTGCATATCTAATATTTAAAAATTTTAGCAAATATTTTGTAATTCTGCAGAATATTATCTTACACCATATGAAAATAAATGAAAGAAACGTAAAGGCAATTATTTGCATGTTGAAGTCCTTAGAATTGTATACGTTCGCCATAAATTCTCTATAAATGCATCACTTATTATAGGTACTAGATATAAATTTATTGACACATGCAATGAGAATCATAATATTTTGTTAAATTTCTTATTTATTACATTGGACGTTCTTAATTGAATTTAGTTTTCAAATTTTCTGAAAGAATTTGAAGTACTGTTTATTATAGACTACCAAAAATTAAGAAGGACAGTATTTTTTTATGTTTAAAGTGTTAGCAAGGCTGTTGTATCCTGAAGCATAAATTTTGAAATGAATCTTAATTGCATTGCTGTGTAAAATTCCAAATTGTCTTGAGCTGACATTTGTTTAAATATATTAAATGTCTATAACCAGTACGTGGGCAATGTAGGATAGAATTGCAAAGTGAGTGCTGTTAGATTTCAGATCATAGTTTCTATATGAAAAATTCACTTTTCCTATTCATGTTTATTATATATCGCTGCGAATATCTATACAATTCCCGCTTGTTTTTTTTTTTAACATAACTATATTATCGATTGGAGTTACCCTAACTCTTATGACGAATCGTAATCACCTGAAGGAGATGATGAACCTTGGGGTAGTAATAACTGTAAGTTTTGTGTCTCTTCTTTCGCATATCCAGTCCATATAATTCATATCACTCAAGGGGTTGAGAAATGAGTGTGGATCACTTCAAGGTTATTCTAGACATCTGGAGAGTAATTCAGAGATAAGAGAAAACTGCAGTCATGAAACATGATAACCAATCGGTGAAAGAAGCAAAAAATCCATTTTCCAGATTTTAAACAATTGTCTTTATATCCAAAATACTTACATAGAATTCATTCTGAAAATAAAATGAAATAAATGATTAAAATTCTACTTGTAAAATAAATTGTCAGTCTCATTTCATTATTTTATATGGATTGCATACATAATAATCAGTAACCTATTCAAAAGTAGTATTAAACAAATATTAAATAGTTTCATTTTTCTTGTTTAATAGCTTAATTTACCAACTATTAATTTCAGTCCATAAATGTTAACTGCGATTTATCATAAAGCTGCATATGATGGATTTTTTAAATTATTTCTCTATGATCAATAAATATCCAAAAGAACTGTAAAAAACACTATATGTTTTATTGACATTCTTTGCATCGCACACCTGTGATATTATTTATAAATCTGGCCTCAACATTTTTGGAGCCACTTAATAAGATTGATAAAAGAAATTGTTTAGATCTGCAGTCAGTTTAATACTTTCATTTGTTATATTTGCATAACAAAATATCTAATTAAAACAAAAATTTATCTCGTCATCATAATTTTATCACTTTAAATAATTTTAAGGATGCGTTAACGAAGTAAGAGGTATATTTTTCAGATTATTGTGGAAATATATAAATTACGACTAATAGAGACATTTAATTTTCATTTCATATAGATGGTCCATACAAAATTTCAAGCACATATTTCTTGTCAAAAATGATAATATCGATATATAAATGAAATAAGTAAATAGATTTCAATTATCTGTTAATTAGGATAATAATATATAAAGAATAAAAGTTTTAAAACGATAAAAAAGAGTAAAACAGAAATGAATATGTAGTCAAATTTTTTATTAAGAGATATTTGGACTCTAACCTGGTGAGAATGGGTTAAAAAATGACGAAGCATTTATCAGTTAGGAAATTAGGAAAGCAGTGAGATTTCGAGTATGTAACTTGATTTCGATTCAAAACAAGAGGACTGTTCTCAACAATCATCGTTTAGTTCCAAAACAGTATGTCAATATATCAATTTAATATGACCTATTGGATATATTTTTTTATAATTTTATTTCTCTATTATATACACATGCTATATTAATAAGATAACATTTCAAATGTTAAATAAAACATTTATGGTCTTAAATAATAAGACCAGGAAGAAAATTCATTTTTTGATTTTTCTCCAAAGGCAACACGTAATCAATGACAGAAAATATATTGCTCCTTCGCTTTCTTTCATTTTAGAAAGTTCTTGGAATAAATATATATATAAGAAAACCGAAATGATTGGGAACTTTTTTTTTCTTTTATCAAATCTTTTTGCATTATGCCAAATTTCAGGAATGCATGACCAATATCTTAGAATTTTAAAATTTGAAGATAAATAGAAAATATTGAAAAACAAAATAACTAAGTTACATGAAATATCTACCATCTGAAATTCCATAAAATATAGGTTGCATTTTGAGTATGGAATAGATATTATATTTATCTGAATATCTATTTTATTTTTATATTATTTTCTATTTGTTTATTATTTTAATGTCTGAAAATATCTTATATATTTTTACAACAGTTTTTTTTATATAATTTTGTGAAGTGCTATTATATCTTAAGTGCCTGCTTCTTTTTAAATTAAATTCTTGATTCGTATATTGATTTAGTTATCGTTAGATTTCAGAGAGCAATGCTTCTAAATTTCTCCTTTGATGGTATTTTTCTAAACAAGATTTTAAAACTTCAACATATACTTCTGTAGTATATCCAAAGCACGACATGTGGTGTTCTGATGGATTGGTGTTAGGCAAAATACACCAATATAGTTTGAAGAATTATAGTAAGTTTTTGAAGAATTAAAGAAGATTTTCGTTTCTAAAGAAAAATATAGTATTAAAAGTGCCGTCAAGACAAACGTTTGCTCATTATTGAAATAAATTACGAAACACTTTTCCTGATATATTCATGCTTCTTTTATACCAGGTACGAGGTTTAAGAGAATAATATTTCAAACGAATTCAACTTTTTAAAGTTGCATTGCTTAAATATTCATCTTATATTTTCACTGGAATGCCAGTGTTGATTTTTGTGAATTTGAGCAGCTGAGATGTCCCATGAGGATAATGTTAAGAAGCTTTATTCAAACCTATAATCTTATGTTTGTAAAAATAAATTTATATGTTTTGAATTATCCAGAAATTTAACAGTTAAGTTACGCAATAAAATAAAAATAAGTTGACGAATCTTCAAATACTATTTCGTTAGGTAGTCATTAAATCAACACGGACATGCCCATGATCAGCTTTAAAAGATCCAGCAGAAAGACAAGTTTGTTGTTTGTTTGTTTCTTATGGCACTTGCCACCGACAAGCCCGCTGTTACGAAGACAGCGATTTAAGCCTGAGGGGAACGTCTCTTATTTTTTATAGCAGCGCCAACTAGGGCCAAGAGTACGACTTTGCTACTCACGCATCACTCATTCGCTTGCACAACCCCTTTTTACAGGAGAGCACATTCACGCATCTCACAGATAGAACAACAGAAGAACAACCATGCCCAAACCTGGACGCCCAGATCACGGGGAAGACGCGCTACCCCTATGCCAAGACGACGGCAAAAAGACAAGTGTTTATGGTAAATAGTTTATGAGTAAAGCAGGAAAATATCGAAATTATCAGTATTAAAATATCAGAACAATGAATATACTAAATATCTATCATTTTTCATCATTATCATCTATCATTACACTTTCTGTACTTTTAACATTGAAGTTTTGATATTAAACAAATGCGAGTACATTTGACATATATATTTTCAATTGTAGAGGGCCACAAATCATCTTCAAAACGCATGTCTCTAGTATTTTTCTGTAAAATCTTTAGCCACTTATTCCATCATTTAAGTTTGTTGAATTTTATTACATTTCACCAAATAGATTACCCACTAGAAAGCCCGGAATAACTTAAGTTATTTCATGGTTGCTTTATACCTGAAGCATTCTTCCCAATTTTATTTCCTCTCAAAGTCATTCGCCGTTTGTTGACTCCAATGGCTTACTGAAGAATATAGAAAGTTTAAGCAAACCTTTAATATTCAGGTATAAAGAGTTGTGTTTATCTTGGTCCTTGTCCGCAGTTTGATCGATTTTATAAGGTGGAACAACCTTTAATCCATGACGTACTTTTCTTTCTTTTTTTTTCTGCATTTTCTGCATATATATATATATATATATATATATATATATATATATATATATATATATATATATATATATATATATATATATATTACGTTTAAAAATATCTAGTAAGTATTCTTTTACTATGCCGATATTTATATATAGGAGTAATTTATTTTTTCATAAATTAAAGAATACAGGATATTTCATGATGTCAATTTTTTCAATAATATCGACTGTATATTGCAATATGAAAAACATTGTTAATATAAAATTGTATATTTGAATTTCAAATATATAGTTAATATATGCAGTATCTATTAGCCATAGTTATTGCATTTATTTTTCAATTTTCATAAATATGATTCATACGGTTATAAGAAAATTAACTTACTTGATTCTAAAATGAGAAACGTATCAATGTTAAATTTTAAAACTAAAGTATCTAAATGGAAGTTTAAAATATTTTCTGAACCTGTGACTTAATAGAGACAGTCTTCTTTTTCAATTTTTTTGAGGCGAGGGTGCAAACATATGATAATGCATGAAAGATTCAAACTCTGCTCAAATATATGGTAAGAATTGATTTATTGATAGAATATTTTCAGACTAACAAAATGAACATAGAACATGATCTTATGATAATAATAATTAATATTATTGGCTTTCTTAGTACACATAGTAAATCATTCTTTACACTCGAGTGTCTTGAGGTTATTTTGTAGTCTAGAATTTGGAAATATCAAGTGTTTGAAAAATTGTTCGACATTATTTGACTTCTACGATATATCAAGGAATTTAATTATATTGATTATAAAGACAAGTCATTTAATTATTTGATAAGTGAAATTATTTAATGCTTTTACAGAAATAAAGTTCTAAGGTCAAACTTACTGTATAATTTCTGATGAATTAGAAAGCAGAGCTTGTAAGTAATAATTTAATATAAATAGAGTAAATTATTTTTTTTTCAAATAATTCACTATCCCATATAAAAAAATAAAGTGAATGTGATTTGCTTTATAAAGTTTTAGAAGTACAATACTTTTATTAAAAAATCACGCAGGAATAAAGTAAATTACTATGAAATATTTAAAATGTTATTATTATTATTATTAAATCATAATTAAATGATTTTTTATTATTATTATTATTAAATTTCAAATAATGGTAAACATTATTTGTAAATTAACAAAACTTCCCCATTAACAAAACGAAAAATCATATTTGTCCACTTCTTTCATGCAAAAAAACATACTACTCTTGATCAAATGAAATTAACAGTTCTAACATAAAATGACATCCTCGACTATTAATCAATTTTTCTGGGTAAAAAAAGTCTCTTTCGAGAAGTTTCTGAGACAAAAGTTTTCCCGCAAGTTTTTCATTGAATTAATTACAAGGCCTTCGCGAAATGCATTCATTCAAATTTATTTCTTCTCTTATTAATATCTCGTCTCTATCTTCTGCAAATTATTTCCATTTTCTTTCAAAATTTCGCCATGTCAATCCATTCCATTTACGTTCATTTCATTAAGAATACACTTTTTTATATAAAGATTTGATGTAGGTCATAGTTTATTTAATTAACTACATAATTATATTTTAATAAATGTTCTAGTTCAAATTCTTCATAAATAAATGCATTTTGTAAACCATTTATATAAAAATTAATTTTAAAAAAAATAAAATCCTTTGACAAATGCAAGGATAATTTTCCCTAGTTTTTTTCGAAAAATATTGATTTTGATTTTCGCTTTTTTGCTTATTCATATATCTTTACTTAATTTAAAAATAAAAAATAAAAAGTAAATTTATTACATTAGAAAAAGAATGTTGATAATTATATTTTTGCATTAAAGAAAATAATATTAAATCACTCGAAATACGAAATAAACTCGTGATACTAATTTAAAAAAAAATATTTTAAAGAGCTAGTGAAAGTTGGGACAAAAATAACTTATTGTTTTGAAAGAATTAACGAGCTAGTTTCATAACAACGAATTTTATACATTTCATTTCGTTCGATAGTAAATTTACATTAAGATTATAATTTTAATGTACGATATTTACGGAAATTTTAGTTGTTATGAAAAAAAAAGGAATTTACTGCATCATTATCATTATGAGTTTAACCATTCAAACAGTTTTGCGAAAACATAAATAAAGGTTAATTCCATTCTACGAAATTCAATTTTCCTGTTGGATGTTACATCACTTTTGAAATAATCGATGATATTTTATTACAAGGGCATGCATGACTTTCAGTCCCCATATGAAACACAATTCCTAAACTATTGCAATTTCAAGACACTGTTTTTTTTTTTTTTTTTCGATAAGTACATTCTTGAACTAATCATTTAGTTGCTTCCGAGATTCTAATTTCAGCTACACGATCGAACTATGAATGTAGGCATTTCAGTTACTAAATATTATTTTGGTTGATTGTAAAGGCTGGATTATTTTTTCATTAGACAGACGTTATTATAAGTACAGTCCCAACTTTCCTGATACAGCCCCATCTGTGGTGTTGATAAAAGACCGCGATGTTTCCATCGAAGCCAGAAGCAGACTAACTTCTGAGCTAGCCTTAGCGCTCTGCGCATCACTTTTCCCATAAAAATCCCACTCCTATAGGGATTAATAATTAACTATTAAATTCTTTTTTTGCTAACGTATTCTCCGAATAATTAACAGCATGTTTGTCCTGTTAAGAACGATCTAATTTAGTTGGTATTGCATCTCCATGTATTCAACCCATTTCTAACTTTTTGTAAATATTTGCCCCTGTAAATCTTTCCCTGTTTTATTTTAAATAAATGTTTGTTTAAATTTAGAAATGACTCCACATCCTTTACTTGTATTGTTTAATTTGTGATCTTTGTGAAAGGAATGTTTCTGAACTCGTTAACCCTAAAACCCACTAAACACCCCTACCATACCTACCCCGTCTATTCTGTGATTGATTTCTTAGTTTAAAGGAATAATTGGAAACCCACATGAAATATGAAATGCTAAGTTCGCTTTTTAGTATCATTTCTATATCCGAAAATATTTTATACCTGCTTATTTTGATATATTGCTATTGATTCTATGACAGTATTGGGTACATATGTGCAAAATCCTATCATTACAGACCGGTTGTTTTAGTGCCAGCTTTCAACCTTTATTTCAGGTGTGATTATATTTCTCTGTTAGATAATGAGTATTATTATTCTTTAATTGCTTGGATATATTACGTTTAACGATTCTTTAAGATTAAGACATTATTTTTTCTATAAAATACATAAGAGTATCATTAATGATAATGAATGCAAAAAGATAAACATCTGCTAGCAGAATTAATTTTCTTCAAAATTCAACTTAATAAAAAATAATTAAAATTTTCAGTCCTAATTGTGGTCTTAGAATATCTTAGGATTTTAAACATTAAGTTTGAGAAGAGACGTAAAAATACTTATAGAATCTGCTAAATAATTTTGATATTTTTTTTATAAAAAAATGTCTATAACATCAATAAATTACACAATCTTCGTCAATGGCATATATTAAATGTTGGAAAGTAATATGTCATCCCCGGAAAGCAGTATATATTTCTTCTTTCATACTAAAATGCCTTCATTGCATTGACTTCCTTTGTATTTAAAGACAAGTAAATAAAAATGTTTAGAGAATCTGCGTTAACATAAAGAGTTCCATTAAAATTTCTTAAAAATTGAATCAATTTAAGCGCTTTTGTTTTTCGTTAATTAAAACTTTATTTATTTTCTTGCATTCTCTAAATAAGTCTTCGATGGAAAATTTATTGACTCAAAAAAGAACTATTATATTTTTCTTTACAAAAAGAATTAGATAATATAAAACTGTAAATTTTAGTTAATATAATTTGCTTTTATCTTTTCAAAAATATATTTCACTAATAATCATGCCTTTAAGTTAAAGGAATTAGATAAAAGAATGCTAGCTTTCGCAAAAAAAAAACCAAAACTAAGACTTGCTCTCTTAACTATCCTTATTTATTCCCAACAGTTAAATTTCATAAAAATCCATTAAAATTCAGATTCGTAACCTGTAGCACTAGCAGTTATAATTACTATAAGGGTAAACATTTCTTTAAATACTTAAAAATTATCCTGGACAAAATAAAAAATGAAGACAACTTTATTATTTCGAGTAACAAAGAAGTATTGGATTTTCTTAAAGATAACAACATTAATAAACTTAATACTTTTGATTTCGAAAATTTATACACTAATCTATCTCATGAAAAATTAATAAAGGTCTGCACTTTTATATATGACGAATATTTAAATGAAAATATCATTCCTAAAAATAACTGGCTTGAGTTATGTAATTTTAATATTACTGAAAATTACGTTTTTAATGGTATTATATTTTATAAACAAGTCAAGGGCATTCCAATGGGAACTGCTTTCTCAAGTGCTTTAGCTAATATTTTCCTACATTACTGTGAGAAAAAAATAATTAAATATAATTTAATAAACGGGTGGAGATATATTGATGACCTACTTTTGATTAACTTCGACAATACTAATATTATTACTAATTGCTATCCAAAAGATTTAATTCTAAAAGATACAAATAAAAATCAACTTGAGGCTACCTTTCTGGATTTAAAAATCGAAATTGCTAATGATAAAACAATAGTTGGTATATACGATAAAAGGGATGACTTCAACTTTAAAATAACAAAACTATGTAACTACCATTCCAATCTAAACTCTTAAAATTTTCAAAAATCTAATTTTCTCTCAAGTTAACAGGATCAAAAGGGTTTGCAATAATAAAAATTCCTATATTGAAGCATCAAACAACCTCCTTAAAAATTTAATTAAAAATGAATTTCCTAGAAATTACTGTAATGTCAATTTTTTAATTAAACAAGGTATGGTTTGGGATTAATCCTTTCGCTTAAATAAAAATAGAACTTTCCTTGCATATTGAATCACTCAATAGATGGCACTGGGAGCCTACATCTGTTTACATAATTTACCGTTAGTTTTTTAAAAAGCGAGAATCACAATCGGTAGCTTAAAATTTCCTTGACTGCTGATGGTATGTTCTGGCCATTTCGTTTTTAATTTTAGTGCTAGTTTTTGTTTTTATTGTTATTTTTGTTATTGTATTTTTACTTTGTAGTGGTTATTTTCTTCTAATTTGCTGTTTTGTATTCCCTTTCTGTTAAAATGGTATATCTCTTGAGCAGAATTTCAGGGGATTTTCGGGTCACGAGGAATCATTATTAGACAAATCTCTGTATTCCCTCACAGAAAAATCCCTTTCTTTGAATCCATGCCTGAGGGTGACCCTTGATAAAGCACATACACACACACACACACACACACACACAAAAAGATCATTATTATCCAGATGTCCAGAGCAGTATGTTATGACATCATCGATAAGTAATTATGTTATGATACGTTTCCAAGACATAAGAAGTAAAAATGTATAATTCTAAACTTTATTACTTTTATAAATTATATCAGAAACTACAAAGAGCATGTAGATTTACTCACCAGATTATCCTGCTCATAAATTGAAATATAATGAAAATGAATAAAATCCGGATCTTCAAAATCAGTTGTATATAAAAAGTATAATTCTTCAAAAATTTTAGTGATTACTCATTAAAAACAATTTGGTCGCTATACTTATAAATAAAATCTGTATGATAAATATCAGCAATTTTCTCTTGCTACTAACATATTTTGCTTGAGATAGTTCGGCTTTTTGCTACATGATACCAACCAATGCTGATAATTATTAGTAATCCGAAATATACTCTATAGATACAATAATATTCCGTACATTCAAAGAATTTTAATCCTTTCCTTACATTTTTATCATTTTCAGAGATTTTCGAGGCACACTTATTTATTGTCTTATTGTTATGACTATAACATGATCTGTAATAATGAAACATTTGTAAAAGTATCGTTCTGATACAAACGAGTATAGACAGCTATAAACCGTTTTGTTCAGTGAAATATCGATCTGATGAAATATTTTATTACATTTGATTTTTCAATCTTCTTATCATAAAATTGAAATATTTGCCAAAATTAATAGGCAAAAATTATAATTCTTATTAATATTTTGCTAACAAAACTCATTATTTAAGTACAACCATTTATGTTCTGCTATTTATCCTTATAAAACATGATTTCGCTCCTTGAAATATTCAAAGGAATTGCTGGTGTGCGTTACAATATCAAGTGATATTGTGTTTTTAACGTAATAACATAACAACTTAGTTTGTTTTGTAAATTTGTTAGAAAGATAGGTATAACAATAGAAATAAGTAACTATTAAATAATAAATGTGTCTTCAGTTTACATTTAAAATGCATTATTAAAAGAACATAATCAAATGAAATGACATGCTATTGTGTTTTGCATCTCAATATTATAATTAAATTAGTAAATACACAACAAAATTTCTAAAACAGCAGCATCAAATGCGATTTTATTTAAGTTTAAAGGAATGATTACGGTGAATATACCTTTTAAAGTATTTACTGTAATAAGTGTATAATAAGATTTATCCAAGTAATTTTATTATTAAATTTCTCTATTAAAAAATAAAATTTTATATTTTTTTCTTATAGAATGGGTAACAAGTTGTATTTTTGCAAATAAAATGACTTTTTCTCTCATTTGGACCCTATATTTTATGAAGTGAATAACAATTACTTTACTCTAAGCTATATATTTTCTACTAAGGCAAGCATGACATGTTTTAAATAATTAATTGACTCCTTGAATTGTATCTTCCTACAAAATCAATAGTTACTTACTCTTCCTTCTCTAAATATTTTGATTTTACTTAATGTCGCTATCAATTATTCTTGACTAAACAACTGCCAAGTGATTTCGAAGTTTAAAATTCTTTTATTTGAGATGAAGTAATTAAATTTTTACCGAACTTAAAAATCTTTAAAGGAATTAATTTGTCATTTGCTAATATAACAGTAGTTTTCATCAAATATATTTGAAATATAAATTATTTATCTTTCATGAGTTTATTTAGAAAGGTTAAAATAAATTGTTGCTAAAACTTCATTTCAACATTATTTTATTGAGTAATTTATAATGATGAAAAATATTCATTATTTTACTAGCTTTCTTTGACGACCAATGCTTGTTTTCTGGGAATCTGGTTTGGGTTATTTGCAATAATACCTCTTAAACATAACTCAATATTCATAATTTCCCCAAGAAAATATTTTTATGTATCGAATTGTGAAGAACATCAATGACATGCTATTTTAATAGACTCTTATCTGTTTTGTTCGTAACGTAAACTATCCTATTAAAATCAAATGGCATAATGCTATTGAAAACTTAGCCTGTTATATGTAAGGATTACTTATCTTATAATTTCCTCGGTATTGATACATTTCTTTCTTATTTCTCATAAGGCTCCTCGATCTCATTAGCTTGTTCGCCTTGGATATTGGTAATATTCAATTTCAGTTAAATCATTTAGATACTATTTCATGTTCAGAATTTAATCAAATTGTTAGATATTAAAGCCATGTCGTTTTAATTGTCCTATATGTGTTCTGTTTTTCATGCATATATACTGTTCTAACGAAAATCAGTCCTTCTAATTTTTGCGGTAGTGGAATTTTACTCTTTTATTTGCCTTGTACACTGTACAAATATTAAATAGACTCCCTCTTGTACAGCTTTTAACCAGTCATTTGACGAAAATATGAAAATGGTTTGAATTTCAGAGAAAAAATGCAATTCATTGTTAACATTATGCAAATATATTTAAAAAATGCCAACAATTTAACGCCTTTAAATTTTTAACTTTATATGCCTATTAATTTTTTTTATTGAACATTTATGAATATACCACAAGTTATACCACAAAGTATCACACGGGGCTTACAGAAGTAAGTATGTAACACATTACAAAAAGAAAAATAAGAAAATTTAACAGTTATGAAGGATTACATATATCAACAATAAATTTACAGAAATTTTCAAAAGCACTTCTAGTGGAAATAAGTTGGTGAAACTCTGGTGGCCAATTTAAATTCATGTGCTTAAGAGCCAGTCTTAGGATCTGTCTTTCTTTGACAAACTTGGAACATAGAAGGATCACATGTTCAACATTTTCCTCCCCACCAATATCACAATCGCAGGAAGATGACGGAAACAAATTAAATTTGTACAAGTAACTTTTAAAGTTACCATGACCAGTGAGAAATTGGGTTATTTTGTAATTAGTATAAAAATGATGGCATGACAGTCTCTTATTAATGGATGGAAAAAATTTCTTTGTTAAGCTCCCTTTATTTGAAAGGAGGTATTCTTGATTCCAAGACTCCACCATTTTTTTCTCTCGTAATCTTCTTGTAAAAGGATTTAGGAATATTAACATCAATGTCGATTAAATGTCCTTCATTAAAAAATAAAATTTCAAATAATGCAATAATTATTTTTGTGCAAAAATAGTTCCGGAATTAATCGCTGAAAAATACCAAATTTCAGTTTATTTTTAATTAATTAAAATAAAAAAGATTGCTGCCAGTTTCATATTTCAATTCTTCAAGATATGCACAAGGAAAATATGGCAGCTATAAATCAAACGAACTACGAAGCATCAACACACACATAGACATTCATCCTTATTACTAGTAGAGATATTAAGATACATATTAGCATGAAATTTCCAACAATACTGTTACAATAATTTCTCATTATTACCTATATTTAGAATATAGAGTAACAACATGAAAATAATGTACAATACCATCATTTATTAGTATTTCATGTTATCCGGCCGTTTTCTTACTTCTTTTGCAACAATTTAAGAATTTTAATGACGATGATCACTTATTGAGTATGTACGGCAAATTATACAAGACGATCATCATTTGCTGAGAATGTGCCTGGAATTATACCTTGACAGTGATCACCTACTGAGCATCTAACCAACTTCCCCAACAATTGAAGAATCTTTATCTGAGCTTAATACAACTTGCAAGTTAAATTATACAGGATGATTACTAAATGAAAAAATAATTTTATGAAGAAAATATGAAATCCAAAACAAGTCTAACCTTATATAAATGTATAACGTAAACGCCACCAGCTGAGTTAAAGGATATTGTGGGTTTTTTTTGGGGGGACTTTTTTGATTAAAGTTACTTTTGTATATAGTAAATCGAATTGCTTATGAATAATGAAGTGACAGACATGGTAACTTAATTGCAAGAATTATAATCCGAGTAAACGTAAAAAATAATTTTTAATTATTGCATGATTGTCAGTTGAATGATTTTTGAGGAAGCTGCAGTGCTTATTTCATTCGGTCCTAATTCAATAACTTTGGATTATTTTATCATGATTCATAATTTTCGTATGCAATTTTTATAGATGTTGCAGTCGCCTTCTATTTGTTTATTCTGGGCCTTTTCTCCAATTTAGAAGATTTGTATAATCGATTTTAATTGGTTCTAGAATGCACCCAACAGGGTTGTGCTTTCTGTTAATGGTTTTGCTATCGACTATTACCAACTTTTCCTATATTTCTTAGCTATAAAGCAAATTTCACAAGTATCCCTTTTAATCCTGAAGGACTTGTAAGAGATTATTTAAATGTTTGTCCTTTTTGATTATAAGACTTGCTTATTACTTATGTATGTGTTGTTACCAATTTTCTAGAAGGAAAAAGTTCGAGCTTCATGCGAAATATCATAACTTTACCTAAAAAAGAAATGTTGCCATGTTGTAATTTTTGCTCAGTGAGTTTTGATTAATGTTTAATATAAGTTTGTTAATATAAAGTTCTATTGTCTAATTTTGTTACATTATCCATATTTTGAAAGAGCTTTATAAAATTTTTAAAACTAACATTTAGAAATTAGATTCAAAAATTATAAATTAAGGATTTAAAATTCATTAACTATTATTTAAAAATAAAATTAACATAATTGTTTCAAAATCATCTTTGGCTCTTTTTTTAGAAACATTTTATTAAAAAAAATCTCATTAAAAAATTTATATCCTTGGTAAAATTGCATAATCTGGCAATAAAACATTTTACACGTGAAAAGTTTTTTCCTGTCGTTAATTTTCTCTGTAGGGGATGGTACAAATATGCACCGCTGGCCGTCAAGGGAACTGAATATTCCCCGAATCCCTTCAGTGATTCGTGTCGTCTTTGTTTCATTTTTTTAAAGGTAACAAGTCTGTATTAACAAAATGTTTCAGGAAAATAGGATAAATTTGTCCCAAAAGAGTTAAAGAGCTTAAAATAATATAGAGAATAAATATTTCTTACATTTAAATTTATTTCATAACATAAATGGCTATGTCTGCTATTTCATGATTTGATTAAAATTAAAATTCCCGTCTCATAAAATATGAATTTAAACATCTTAAAATAATTATTCATTTGCATTCTTATTGGCAGTTATATTACTTTTGCTTATTTAAAAATGTTTCAAAATTATATACTGTTTAAAAGTATATATTTTTCATTATTGTTATGAAATAAATTCACGATAGTTATTACATTTACATTTATAAATATTTTAGCAGTTCACTGGTTTATAAATGACCTGAAGAGTTTTTTTTTTTAATTTAAATTTTCAGATTTGATTGTAGCCTTGAAAGATTAATTACTGCACCCAAGAAATGTCTACTTCCTTGAGCAGCATCAAAATAAATGTTTTCGCTAAACTATCAGTAATTAAAATTAATGGGTTTTCGTGAGCTTGAAATACAGCCTTCTATTCATACATCATAATCAGAAAAAATATCGAAACCACAAATTTGGCTTAACTAACGTGTCGATGAATAAATATGTATCACACTTCTTAACTTTTATCATAAATGAGCTTGACAAAAACTATTTTAATGAAGCGTTAAATCCGTATTTTAATTTTTTAGGAAAACTATTGAGATAATAGTGTTGATAATTAACCTCGTTATTAACTTTCCATGATATAAAAGCATTATTAAAGTATTGAATAATTATCTTTCGAATTTTCATATTTTAAGAGATCAGTTTTCATTAAACTTTTTTAAAAGTATTAAATTGCATGTTTCTGAGGTTTATTTGTTATTATTTTTATTACATTATATTACAAAAATCCCTCTTGCTTGGAATTTAAGAATTTTATGGAACAATTATGAACGAAAGCAGGAGGAAATTTGATTTAAATTATCTGGATTATGTTTATATTCAAATAGAAACGGCATAAGGCCTAAATGATTATACTTCAGATTTAAAGGAATAGTTGGAAAGTGGCTCATATAGAAATAATTAACCACTTAACTGTTTTGCCCGCGTGCCATACGTGCATCGATTTATCGAATTTTGATAGTTGTAAGCAAAAAATAAACCATTCATACGAATTATAATTTAATATTAAAATTTCTTCGAATACATAGATAAGTCAAGCATTCAATGGATTTCCATTTGAATCAAAATAAGAAAATATTCCCAAAATAGAAAGTGTCATCTTATTAGATAATAAAGAAAATAAAACAGTTAAGGAGTTAATGATTGTGACGGAGAGAAAGAAAGGACGGTATACAAAAAGAAACATTTTATTTTTATTTTTTTCTTTACAATACACACCGGAAATTACTTTCCCCTATGATGAATAAAGATGCACATTTGCGATGCAAAGCTTACACTAGTGCGTATCTAAGACTTTAATTTTCATAATAATAAAATATTATATATTAAATCTATACTTATAATAAATCTCAATGTGTGTGTTTGTGTGTGTTGGCTCTCAATAGGCCAGGCCTACATCTACCTACAATGACCTACATCTACCAAATTTGGCATGTGTATACCTTGGAGGGCGGGAATGCGCATCTAGGAGCGATTTTTTTCTTGAATTTTTTATTATAATTTTAATTAATTAAAAATTAATCGATATTTCAGCTTTTTTCCGCTGTAACTTCCGAAAATATTGCAGCACAAAATTGATTTTTGCATCAAGTGAAAGATCAAAAAATTATCTTTTTAATGATACCAATGATTTAACCTATAAATGAATTTTTGATTTTTAACGAATTTGTAAAGAAATATTTTAAACAAATTTTTCAACATTATATTTCGCACAAAATAAAAATAAAATTTAATCTGTACGAGCACATCAATGGGAAAAAATTTGCTTTTATCCACGTGTTGCCATCACATTTACAAAAGCTATGATTAAAAAATAAATCAATTACTACTGAAAATTAAATCTAGAAAAATGAAATTTTCACCACGTGACTTTATGAAATGAAATGAATAGGAAATGTGATATTTTCTTAAAAATAAATGAAAGGCAGTTTTCTATGATCGTTTGCAATATCTATATTATTAATTTAATAAATCTGCTTTATTTAAGGTAAACATGGTTTAATATATACATGATATCCATTCATCTTCGGGTTCAATAGCTTATTTGTAAATCTTCAGTAATGGGCATACATACTGTTTAGTATTGTTAAAATGGTCTAAATGAAGTAAATAATAATAATTTATGTAACATCAGTAAAAAAATGCACTGATGAATTACGAATTTAATTATCTTCTTTGTGAGAAATATATAACAAAATATTCTTGAGACACTAATAATTAAAATAAAAAAAGTTACTCCAATCAACTAAACAATCATTAAAATTGACTGATTTATGAAGATTTGAATCTCACTGTACAATAAAAACAGGCGATTGTAGAACCCCTTCATCAATTAAAGACAAAAATATTTAAAATAAAAAGGAATGCACTCCATTCAACTAAATCAGCCACTAAAACTAGCTGGTTTATGAAAAATACATAAACTATTACTTATAAATACATAAAAGTGTAATTTTCAGCACTTGTCTGTATGAAGTGAAAAAAATTTGAAATATGATATTTTCTGAAAAATAAATGGAGCAAAAGTTTTCTTTGCTCCATTTATTTCTTACAATGTCTATATTATTAATTCAATAAACAGTTTAATTTAAGGCGAACATGATTTAATATATACAGAATAATCACTCTAATCAGCGTCCATCAGCTAATTTGGGGTATACATCTGCTAATAAAATAGTCTAAACGAACTAAATAAATATATTTATGTAACTTGAGTGAAGAAATGCTCTGATGAATTACAAATTTTAAATTTTTGCATAGGTCTCCTGCCCTTTGAATCATATTTTACAAAATATTCTTGGGGCACCAATATTTTAAATAAAAATTGTTGAATTCAATGAACTAATCAATCACTAAAACTGACTAATTTATGAAATTCAGATATCACTCTTCTGTAAAAACTGGCGATTTTAGACCACTTCATCGACCATTTCAAAGAAGAAGCGCCAATCATCTGCCAGGATTTCTCGCCAGTGATTGGCCTATGATTATGAAAATGTTGATTGTTCTAAAATTGATATATAAAAACTTCATAAATCGGTCAGATTTGATTGCAGAAGATAGAAACGGTCATTTATTTGTTTAAAAGATGAAGCGCCAAGAGTATATCGTAGAATGAATTCTTTAGGACAAATAGACTATGTAGAATTTAAACTTCATAATTTTTTCGTAAGTACATTTTGACTGAAATAAAATAAAACATTTTTATTTACATCATTTAAATATTTTAAAATTAAAACTAAAAGCTGAATTTTACGTGGAATCAGACAAATTTTTGTTGAATAATTCTTTGAGATTTTATATAAATTACGAAAATTATTCTGCAGTGCACATACAAATTCAATGCCGAAGGACTTTCAATTTCCATATTAAAAAAAGACATGGTTGGTTTCAATAAAAACAAAATGTTTTTGTATTATTTCCACTTATTTAGAGTTGAAATTTTATGGGCTCTGACAGAAAATTAAAGAGATAGATTTTTTTAAAAAAATCATTTAAAATTCTTTTCTTGCCGGAACTATGTCTCTACTTCTAGCAATTTAACAATGAGCTGTTTGAACACGATAAGACTGGGCACCCTTCAAAATATAAAATGTAAAGCGGAAAAAATAGAAGTAAGTAGGTATATATCATTAAATGAAATTGCTTATCAGAAGAGAAAATACTCCAAGATATTCGGAACGTTGTTATTATTCTGAGATGATTAATTTTAGTTTAAATATTGGATTCATGCTTTTATTGCTTACATTTCCCCCAATAATCGTTTGCTGAATGGAAATCAAAATTCGATTCATTTTATCATCTCTTTAAATAAATCGGATTAGAGTTTAAAAGTTTTCTTCTATTCAGAAGAATTCTTCGATAATCATTGAAATTCGCTTATTTATAGAATAAAACACTTGATTGGTGTTGCAGGATTATGGCAGCTTTTAGGGCTTGTTTTAGTAAGAGCAAATCCGCATATCTTTTTGGCATTTCCTACGAAGTATTGCCTTGAGGTTTCTAAGTTATAACTGTCAGTTGATATCAGCTATGTTTAAAAGAGATCATCTATGCGAATTTTATTGATTTTACATACTTTTCTATGATTTTCTGTTCAATTAATTGCTATTTCACTATTTTCTTTCATACATTGCTAAAAAGATTATTGGTCGTTGAAGTGGATTTTCGTATTATGTTGAGAAGTAAACTTTTGGCAAACATCCAGCATTTTTCTGTTAAGAATTCTTAATATTTAAATAGATTTTATTTATAAAACTGTTTTAATTTTATTTTTTGATTCATGCTATTGTATGTGGTATAGATTTCTATAGTTGCAAAATACATTTTTACTGGGGTTTTTTGTAAGATTAATGGATATTTTCTTCAATTTTAAGCATGGTATATTCTCCTTTTAGCATATTTCGAAGGTCTCAACCCCCAAAATAATCATTGAAAAGTATTTCGCTCTTTTTAGTGGTTCATAAGGCGAAAAAAATGTAAAATTTCATGCTATTTATCAGTAGAGTCATTCTATTTAAACATTTGATAAAATTCAGCAGATTATTTTCATTCAGAAATTAAATTATATTTTTTATCGTTCTAAAGCACCTTGAACAAATAACTTAAAGAAGGTTCCATTATTTAAATTCTTCGGCATGAATACACCAAATACCATCCACTGTTGTTTATTGTAGTTTTAATGGTTAAAAATCTTTCCTTTCATTTTTTCAGTGACATGTTTGACAGCAAGTGTTCTCACTCTTTCTGCCATCTCCTGCGATCGCTTCATCGCCATTATCTTTCCA
The DNA here is from genome assembly GCF_947563725.1 of Argiope bruennichi. Classification (NCBI taxonomy): domain Eukaryota; kingdom Metazoa; phylum Arthropoda; class Arachnida; order Araneae; family Araneidae; genus Argiope; species Argiope bruennichi. The sequence goes on along the minus strand of NC_079152.1, from coordinate 114,124,671 downwards.
CTTCACGTCCGGATCACCAAACAGAGGACCAGTGTCGTCATCAGCATCATTTGGTTGGTGTCCCTGGCTGTCGCAACTCCTTTCCTCATCATAAGGAAATATAAGACCTATCAGGTAAGTTTTCGAAAATTGCTTTCAGTAATAGAATTCTTTCTTTGCAACAATATTAAAAGTCAGCTATATGTCTAATAAATATGACCTTGTTTTAAATTATATCCACTTCTTTTACTTTCACCTGCTGTTTAATTTATTACATATTGATTTGAATAAAGTTGAACTCTGTTTTAAGTACTGTTAAACCCTTTTCCGTTGCCCTGCGTAGAAACTGCCTTCTATTACTGCATAAAATTTTGAAGGTCATTGTATTATAGATTGATTTGAATTAATTTTATTAAATGGTTAAAGAATAGAAATGCGTTATAAGGTTAGAGTGTAGTACATAATTAAAAATTTATTTTATTGCAAAAGAAATTTGATCTTCTTTTCTACAGATGAATATTAATAGAAATGTATTTAACTGTATAGTACATAATTCTTTTCTTTGTCGAATAGTTTTGTAATAAAACAAATAAGGAATTCTTTTAAAAATGTTTGTAAAATTAGAGCTTTTTGAGCTTTTTTTTGTTATTAATTCATTGAAATAATATCTTACCTATATCCAGATGTGAATTTAAAACACAAGATTGTGAAATATGTTAATTTGTAGTAAAATTTTATCTAGTGTATTATAGATTTAAATCAAAATTAAATGTTTGCTTTTTCATTTTATTGCCTTCAGATATTTTTAAGTCACTATTAGCAAGCCGATTTTTAATTAAATTAGGGAAGAAAGGAAATTAAATATCACAATTAATATAGGTAACTATAATGACTTATTAATCTTCTGCAAAAAAATAAATAAATTCACAACTTTTACAAAAGAATTCATTTTAAATTACTATATATAAGTTGCTATCGGTAATATAGATGCATTTTTCTCTATTTCAGTTTCTTTGTAGTTATACCACTAAATAGTTGAACCACTTTATTCTTCTTGACGAATAAACTAGCAATAAGAATCAGAATCAGAAGAGCTTCAATGTTGTATTACATTTGGGTTGCTATTTAATTTAAATTATTCATTTTATTGAGTTTTAGTGAGATTTTTCTGTCTGCAAATGATCTATTTTTTTTTTATCAATTCTGAAAAAAAATCTATACGACATCAGATTTTGCTTTGAATTTCTAGTTTCTATTTTATTTTGTTTATTATTCATAAATAAATATATGATTCTAGATATTTAATATAAAGTCTAACTAATAAAAATAAAACATCAGATGCCGATTAATGGTGTCAGCTTATTTATTCTCATACAGAAAAAGCAACAGTATTTAAAAAAAATTTATTAAATGTAATAATATAGGAAAATAGGGACTTTCATCTCCTGCTCACTTTCAATCTCCAACCCCGATGGAAACAAGCTGTTTCAAAACTATATTGAACAAAAAATACCAATTCCAAATAAAAAGGAATAATTTGGCAATAGTTAAAATTCGAAAGAAATATCATTATAATTTTAACTCTTTCGTCAAGAATAAAGAATTTAAAAAATGAAGTTAAAATTTTAAACAAATTAAATTAAAAAAAATCATAAGACCGTTAAAAGAGACTAATATAATATTTCAAGTTGGTTTATTTTTACTAAGAGTACCTTGAAACCAATATTTTTAATGCTGCCTACTTTAACTTTTATCTTCTTTTTACATTGTAGGTTCACAAAATATGAAAATGTAGCTTTTTTTTTTGTTTTCTTTTTTTTTTTTTCATTTTCAGTAATTTCAATAATGTACTTGATATTGGTTTTAATAAAATTTCCCAAATATATATTATATTATGTATGTCTAATTATTGTTTAACTTCATAACGAAGAATGGCAAAAATTATATATACAGACAGAGAAAATCAGAGAAATACATAATATAATTAATAGAATGATACTTCTAAAATAAAATCAATTTTATGTCTATCAAAATTTGAAATTCACTGAAGTTATTTTGCTTGGGAAAAGTGATGATCAAAACATATAGGATATTTAATCTAAAATTTTAAATTTAACAATTTTAATAATCCCAACTAATTAACAATTCATCAAAATACGGCTATTCGAAAATAAATGTACAATTTTGAAAACGTTAAAAAATATTCCGTTATTGTTACTGATCTTGTTTTAAGGGGAAAGATATTTTATTGGCATATGTAGTGAATGAATATCAGCCCATATATTGTTAACATATACAAGAATATTGATGATTTATAGAAAATATAAAAATGAATTGTAAAATAATTGAAAAGTTACTTTACATGGAACATAATGAGCTTAGAATATTCAGATACTACTGGGAATAATTTGACAAATGCTGAAGTTAAAATATAAAAATAAATAAAATTCATTCGCAATTTCATTTTGTCATTTAAATGACTGAGAGCGAAATAAAAAGGCAAAAATGCAATGTTTTTCCAATTTGGAAAGTTTTTAGAGAGAAAAGAAACTGTATGAATTGAATAAAAACTTAAGATTCTTTCTCACATTTTGAAAAATGGATTTGTATTTCCTTTAACATTTCAATTATGAATAAAGACTCTAAAATTGTATTAAAGGTTTGAAAAATTTCTAGATTTTTGGTTTAACATATGAAATAAATAAATGAACAAATAAAATAATATATAAATAGATAAAGAAACAAATGAATAAAACAGAAACTTCGACCTTTTTTTGAATGATCACAAAATTATTTATAGCTTATAGAGTTATTATTCTAGCTTATAGAGGTATGAAACAGTGCTCCAGACACTTTTAAATGAAGTTAAAAGTGATTTTAGTGATAAGGATAATTGTACAGAAGAGATTTTTGCTTAAAGTTCGCATTCAACTGATTCTAATATGTATGCTCAAACATAATAAATTTTTTTAGAGATAATGTATTTTGAAAAATTTATAAAATATATTAAAATACCAAGAGATACATATACAGAATTTATAGGTTGCTTTTTATACTAGTTCTTAACCTCTATGTTTAAAATGCCCGAGAAAACCGTCTATGAAAGTCACATAAGCCGATAAAAAAAAGGACCAATTTTACCCATTGTTATTACCCGGTTCGCCAATCTTAATATTATTTTAAATTTTAATAATTAAATATTTTACGCAATTCCTACTTTAATAGATCCTTCATCAAAATATTTTAAAACTTCAAATTTTGACAGTCATATAATTCACTCATAATATTATAAAGGCCTTCAGTCATAACGTAATATGTATCTCTCTAATTTTCTGTTAGCTCTCGTAGAATTTATGCTTTAAAATAAAGTGGAAAGAATTAATCTGCAATTAATATAATAATATTTTTTACTGAAACAAAGCCTTTTTTATAATATGATTTCTGATAACAGAGTCACTGAGCGTTTAAACTTTATGGGCACTAAAGAATATCTTTCTTAGTTTATGTAATATCTCAAGAATTTGTCAACAAAATTTTCCCAGATTCATCATGAACAGATAGATAAATTAACAATGTTTAATTTTAAATGCATCAAACACTAAGAAAATAAAATGAATCGTTTAAAATAATCGGTCGAAAACAGGTTTAAAAAAACTACTTAAAAAACGATGTACTTAAAAATATAAGCATATACAAAAAATATATACCTAACATAAATGCAATTTAATTACAAAAGCATGCAACTAACCTAAAAATAATTTAAATCAAGATTCATCCGTTGATAATATTGTCAACAATCAGAACACAATACGCATACGTGAATTTTCAACGCCAGTTACGGTAACGCAAAAGCGTGAATTTTTCTACGCCAGTTGGGGTAACGCTATGCAGATTAGAAATTTTTAATTTAACTTATTCTGTGTTATTTTAATTCAAAAGTACTTCAGAATGAATCTGAAAGATCGATTAAGTAACAATGTTTAATTTAAAATGCACAAAACATTAAGAAAATAAACAGACTCGTTTGAAATAATCGGCCGAAAAATGTTAACCCTAGCCTCTTTACTGTTGGGAAAAAAACTGAAGCCTAACTCATTTGGCGTTGGGGAAAATGAAAAGACTTTTTGGCGGGAAAGTTAGTTTTTAATTAATAATTAAAATTTTAATTAAAAATTCAAAAAAAGCACCCCAGGTGCACATTCCCGACCTCTAAGTTATACATGTACCAAATTTGGTAGCTGCAGGTGAAATGGTCTTTTCTGTAGAGCGTCAACAAACACACACACACACACACACACACATTGAGCTTTATATATAAGTATAGATATAATTGTTGAATTTTACATTATATTATCTTCTATATACTGTAAAAATAAATATCATTTAAAAAGTAAAAAGTAATATGTTTTTTCAAGAATATTATTTATTGTGATATGTTATTTGAAAAGAAAATGTATCTTCCAACGCATTTACTTCTTTCAATGATAATACATTTTGAAAAATTTCTAAATTATATCTATATAGCAAAAAAAAAATATTGAAAATATATTAGCAGTTTTCATATTAATAAATTCAGCAGAAAATTTAATTTGAGTGTAAATGAAATGCCGTCTCGTAGACCGCACCTCCCCAGTTAAGTCCTAAAATTTCACCTCCCCAGTTAATTGTTCTTTTTTTACTAATCCATAAACGATAGCTGTATTGAGACCTTAATTTTTTAAAAATATGATAGTCAATAATCTCTCGCCACAAATACTTAAGTTAAGAATTCATTATAAATGTAAATTTTTACCCAACTCTTATAAAATATAGGATAGCTGTAATATATATATATATATATATATATATATATATATATATATATATATATATATATATATATATATATATATATATATATATATATATATATATATATATATATATATATATATATTGGGTTTTCATTAATTATTGTCCGGGTTTCCGTACCTCATAACTTTCAAATAAAAAATATTACACAAAAACCGATTACGTATTCGTAAATTACAACTCAAAGAATTTTACGTGGCAACAATGCGATCTTAGCGCATTTGCAGTCTGGGTAATTATGACGTCATAAATAAAAATGGCGACCGTGCAAGAAAAAGCAATGTGTGTATTGTGGTTTTTCGAAACTAAATCAGTCATAACTACTCAACGTCGCTTCATGACCACGTACAAGAAAGATCCTCCTTCGGATAATTCTTTCAGACGCTGGTTAACACAATTTCAGGAAACTGGTAGCGTTCTACACCGAAGGGGAGCGGGAAGACCGAGCACATACGACGATATGGAACGTTCTCCATAACCGCCTTCAGCTGAATGCCTACAAAGTGCAAATTGTGCATGCTTTACATTTTAATATCATTAATAAAATTCTTTGAGTTGTAATTTACGAATATGTAATCGGTTTTTGCGTAATATTTTTTATTCGAAAGTTATGAGGTACGGAAACCCCGACAATAATTAATGAACACCCTATATATATATATACATCGAAGGGGCTTCAAATATTTTAATCTCGTAAATTACACATTTCTATACCAATCAGTGCAGAGGAAGAAAAAAGTGTTTGTATTTGATCTATCTGTTGAGCGCAGGTTCATTCATGAATTAAGCAGTAAAGGAAAATATATCTGCTTTTTACATTTCAAATTTCAAAGTGGAAACTAAATAGCAGAAAGTATTTTATGTTGTAGAATCTTTAAAATCATAAACTCTTATTTCAAACCAACAAATATTCAAATAAATAATCATAATAAGCAATCTAAGATATCAATGCATTCTGCACTGCTTTCGCAAAATTCGAATCATTTTGTCTGTACAAAAGCAGGAATCTTGGGGAGCAGAAAGACTGGAATGTCTAAAAGTTTTAAGGAATGTGATTGATACCTTTGGACTGTGTCTTGCAAATAGTTCACAGAAATCCACAATCGATATTAATCATGAATTTTATACTCAATAATCAAAAGCAGATTTTGAATACCCAATTTTATCCGTAAATGACACCTTAGAGTTATTACAAGAAATGAAGTTCCAATAAAATAGCCTACTCTAACATCTTTGGGAATTATTAGATCAAGTATAAATATAAATCACACAGCGAGAAGTTGAAATATAAGACATTTGTTACCATTTAAATTAAAAATTGTGAAATTTCAGTATTTTATAAAGTATTGCCAAAGTATCTCGTAAGTATAATACTTTAAGAAATATAGTGAGTTTAAAACCAAGGATTATAATTATTCAGTAATTAATTTTTATACAGAGTTTGTTGAAATTTGATTCCACCCCCCCTTTTCACTTTATTCTTTATTCCTTCAACATCAATTTTAAGATCTTCAAATAAAACTTCAGTGTCTTAAAACAAAATCTTCTTAGAGTATCCATTATAATTTCTCATCGCATTCTGCAAAGAGTTTGAAAAAAAAATGTATTATATTATTGGCATCCAACTTATTACCAAAAAATTTCAATACGAAATTTTGAATAAATATTCTTTCCGTATATTTATTTTATTTTGTAAATTATTTCTGTCTCTCAGTCTATGAACAAGAAATAGAGTGAATAAGACGAATGAAATTTAGTATGCAATCTTAATATTAAAACAGTGAATTTGCACGAAATATATCTGAAAGAAGACTGTTAATTTGTGATCTTATATAGAATATAACTAAAATTACAAGGAACTAAAGAAATGGAATTTGTAAAATACTTTTAACACATTATTGATATATATTGTTCTGGAAAAAAAAATCCATCCGATCGGTGTAGAGTGAGAAAGACCAATAGGCCCAATAGCGGATAACGATAATTTATTCTAAATTGAATAGACAATCTGACAGACAAATATACAATCGCCAAACAAGCCAAAGCGTACACAAGAACAGCAGAAGATAAGCAGTAAATTGTTATTAAACAACCATAATAGCACAAAGCACTCAGATCTTGCTGGGAATCTATATTTAAAAGAGAGACTTCGCTCAACTACTCGCTTGAGCTCAACTGGACTCCATTGCTGACTCCTGATTCCTTCTTGTTTTAAAATTTATGTGACAGGGCAAAAAACCTTCTAAAAGGCAATCGAATTTTCGCTTTCAATCTATATATCTCCGAAATTCTGATAGTTTCTAAAATTCTCACTTTTGCTACCAAATTTTTTACCAGGTACTCAAATGGTTGTCATTGCTGAGTGGGGGGGGGGTCATCTCCTCAGCAGCATGACATCCATTCATAGAGATGAAAATATTTGTTCATCTCTCACCCTTACCATCTAAATAATCACACTGATAAGCAATATTATATATTCGTAACGATATATACTTAGATTTGTGATAAATGCGGCGATGGGATTAAGGTTTATTGGTCTGTGCATTCACGTTTATAAGACAAATTATTCGCAGTGTCTTAAAAATTGATATTATGAAAGTTAATATAATATTTTTGAGGAAGAATTGCATAATTATGACATATTTTATATATGGACACATATTCTAAATTTTTATGTCTGAAGGACGAAACTCTACATAGATCATGCCCTATTAGTAATTCGAATATATGTGTTTGTAGATTAAATTATTCAACTAGTTTAAATAATTTAAGAATAAAGGAAGAATTATAAACGAAAAATGTCGTTCCCTCCTTTTAAAAAGTATTTGAATATATTAGCTTTTTAAAAAAACAATAGAGCCTTCATTTATGATACCAGGTATTTATTTGACTAAAACTTTTCAAAAATAGTAAATTTACATATTTAAAACTCCTTCCTTCAATTTTTTTTGCCATAAAAACTGAAAAAATAACAAAAAAGTAGAAAAAAATATCATGATTCATAAGATATTTTTTACACTCATACATAAAAGTACAAATTTTTCAGTGAAATATAATTAAAGTTTTATTCCCCTTTACATTCTGTAAGAAATTTTATAATAAACAGCTGAGGAACGGGTGACCTTTAAGAGTAATTAAATGAATGTCTCTGAGAATTTTGGAACGAAATGCAACCGTTCGAGAAATTACTTCTGTCTACGATCATTAAATGCTGTCTGTTCTAAACCTGTTGTTTGGCATTACGATGTATCACAATGTATTATTATATATTAAAATGCATCATTATATAAACTAAGGCTTGAATTTCCCTGTCACAGCCATGTCCAATTATATCTTAAGAAGTGTTCATTTAAAGATAATTATATCTTTGCACGAAAATAGTAGGCGATAAATTGACGTATCAGTTAAATTTGTCACACAAATGATGCTTCCATGTTTCTACAGTTTTCCCGATATATGGTGTAATATACGTATTTGTTTAATATGATAAGACAAATATTCATGTTTATAAACATACATTTTCAGAGTGTGGAATTTCTGAAAGTAAATTATGACTTTAGTTATTTGATCAGTCTTGATATTATAATATCTGGCTTATTATTTATTAGAACCACTTTATAACGAGAAATCAATACAGCTTATTTTCTGTAGGTAAGACAGACAATATTTTGAAGAATATGTTCAAGTGGATAATATATATTGCTTTTACAATTTTTTGTTAAAACATATTATAATAATTTTATTCAGATATTGTATTTCTTATATGCATATTTTTAAAAAATGAAAGTTAGTTTTGCTAACTTAAGGAAAATGCGTACAATAATAGATTGTATTTTGAAAAATCGATAAGTGATCAGCTCAGACAGAAAAAAATTAAATTTTTAAAAAATATTATAATAAATTTCTGAATTATTATAAGCGCTGATGACTGGAAAGGAATTTCACTATTAAAAACATTTTAATTCTTATTATCGATGTTCTAATAAGTGTGAGGCTACATTTATCTAGGTAATGGTATTTTTTATTAATATTAGGAATTGAAACAAAACTGCCTTTGCTTGATAGAATGATTTTTGCATTTCAGCAACAAATAATAAGAGCAAAGAAATAATCAAAAGTGAGGAATATTTTTTTTTTTCTGATCATAGTAAATGAACAATTTTTCTTCTGTTAGGTGTATATTTAGAAATAATTTAACATTTGTTTACAATTTCTAAAATAAATGATTAAGTTTTTTACACTCATGTGTAAATGTGAATTAATGACATGAATTAAATATTACTAGTATTTTTTTTTCTTTTATAATATTTTTATCACGCAAATTTTCTGTTTCTCTTGTAAAAATAAAATTAAAATAATCCTACATTTTCTTATGTAGCTTATTTGGTAAGGATATAAAAACAAAAAAAATCAGTGAATGCATATAATTTTAATAATTATGCCTCTACTAATCAAAAAGAAAATATTGTAATAATTAGGGAAAAAAAGCTGTTTTGTGTTTGCATCAATAAAAGAGATTATATTTTAGAAAATATTTCTGAAAAATACTGCCGAAGAATGAAAGTAGTAATTCTTTTGATTTAATTCTATTTTTATGAATATTATTTTAATATCTTTGGACATCGCCATCAATCGTAAAGATTTTATACATTGTAATATTTTTACAATCATTTATTCCTTTGTATTGATTTTACATTTATTCATCCAAACATTGTGGTATTAATTTATCTCATTTGTTTTAATATATTTCTTGGACGTTTAGAAACCGAATAATAGAAATATGTGATTATTATAGTTTTTATAGTTTCATTTTACTTAAATAATGGGAAGCCGCAAGGGCCTAGTGTTCAGTTCTATGTTTCGGATCCGGAGAGTTTCAGGTCCGAGGTTCGATTCCCCCGAAGAACTGTAGCGTAAACGGGCCCGAGCGCGCTAAATCCGTTGTGTGTGTTTCTACCGTCTTCCGCTAGTGTAGTGCAGAAGCTTATAGAGGGGGTGCAAGTTCAGGTGCCATCCTCGTCATCTTACCATGGTTCGAAATTCTGAAATCCAAAATAGCCCTAGTATCGCTTTAAAACGAGACGATAATATAAGTGAACTGAATTGCTTCAATTGGTAAATGTAATACATTTAGTAATAAATACTTTGAATAACCATTTTTTGTATTCTTTAAAATACATACTTTGTATTTTTTAATAATATCAATTCTGATAAGTGTTATTTATTTATTTTTTTAAACTTTTAACGATAAAATAATAACACGAGCAAAACATCCGATTTATTTCGAGTGAATTCTATATAGCTCGAAATATAACTGAGACGATTGAGAAATAACAATATTTAAAATTTATACAGTGTGCTGAATGATAAATTATGGAATTATAATTTAGACATAAACCTTCATACGAATTCCTTTCTGTTCGTTTTCCCATATTTTTTAAAAATAAATTCGTTAAAAAGAGAATTACTCTATGCAATTCTTTCCACCATTTTACTAGTATTTTCCTTTACTTCATTGCTAAATAATAATTCTGTATAACTTGAGTAAGTAACGTAAACGATTGGCTCTTCTCATGAAATCGACTTGCTAAGTAACATGCAACGGAAAACGATGAATAATTGGTGATCAAAACGAAGAATGAATTATAAATAATCCTCATCAGAGCGAAGTATAAAAATGGCAAATCCCAGTCAATTTAAACAAAATGTTAAATTTGCAATTGAATTATTCTTAGTTTCTTAGTTAAAAGACTCATTTATAATTTTTAGGCAGTTACAATCATAATATAATACAACAAAGTGAAACTAAAATTGAAAAATGAGTTTCTGAAAATAATATCTGCATGACGATTGATTCCTTCTTTTATATCATTTAATGATTAATATCAGAATATTTCAGATAATGAAAAATTCGAATTAAATCGATTGGAACATCATTTTAGAAGCACTCTTTCAAATACATATTTTGTTCTATAATAACATGATTTTAGTTATTCAATGATTTAATATATAGTTCAAGCCCACAAGCTATTTAATAATGAAATTCCAAATAATCAGTTCAGATGATAATATGAAATAAGCATGATATTTTCAAAATCAATATTTATAATAATCTGAAATCATTTTTTAATCACCAATAAAAATATTTTTCAATATTCCATAAAATTGTATCTAAATATTTCAATAAAAAATAAATTTTTATAATAATATACCAATAAATAAATTATTGATTTAATAAATAAATTAATTTCAATAAAATGGAAATATCATTATTAATCTATATACTTATAATAAAGCTCAATGTGTGTGTGTGTTGGCGCTCTACAGGCCAGGTCATTTGACATACAGCTACCAAATTTGGTACATGTATACCTTAGAGGTTGGGAATGTGCACCTGGGGTCCCTTTTTTTGAAATTTTAATTAGAATTTTAATTATTAATTAAAAACTAACTTTCCCGCCAAAAAAATCTTCCATTTTCCCCATCGCCAAATTTTCTGCCAAAAAAATCTTTCATCTTCCCCACCGCCAAATGAGTAAGGCTTCAGTGTTTTTTTTCTCCCAACAGTAATGAGGCTAGAGTTAACATTTTACGGCGGATTATTTCAAACGATTCTGTTTATTTTCTTAATGTTTTATGCATTTAAAATGAAACATTGTTAATTAATCCATGTTTCAGATTCATTCTGAAGTACTTTTGAATTAAAATAACACAGAATAAAGGAAATTAAAAATGTATAATCTGCATAGCGTTACCCCAACTGGCGTAGAAAAATTCACGCATTTGCGTTAACGTAACTGGGGAAGAAAATTCACGCATGCTCATTATGTTCTGATTGTTGCCATGACAACCATTATCAACGGATGATTTAAATTATTTTTAGGTTAGCTGCATGCTCTTGTAAGTAAATTGTGTTTATGTTAGTTATATATTTTTTGTATATGCTTATAGTTTTAAGTACATCGTTTTTTTAAGTAGTTTTTTTTAATCTGTTTTCAATGATTTAAATTATTTTTAGGTTAGTTGCATGCTTTTGTAATTAAATTGTATTTATGTTAGTTATATATATTTTTTGTATATGCTTATAGTTTTAAGTACATCGTTTTTTAAGTAGTTTTTTTAAACCTGTTTTCGACCGATTATTTTAAACGATTCATTTTATTTTCTTAGTGTTTGATGCATTTAAAATTAAATATTGTTAATGAATCGATCTGTTCATGAGGAATCTGAGAAAATTTTGTTGACAAATTCTTGAGATATTACATAAATTGAGAAAGATATTCTTTAGTGCCCATAAAGTTTAAACGCTCAGTGGCTCTATTATCAGTAATCATAGTATTAAAAAAATGCTTTGTTTCAGTAAAAAATATTATTATATTAATTGCGGATTAATCATTTACACTTTAATTTAAACCATAAATTCGACGAGGGGTAACAGAAAATTAGAGAGATACATATCACGTTAAGACTGAAGGCCTTTATAATATTATGAGTGAATTATATGACTATCAAAATTTGAAGTTTTAAAATATTTTGCTGAAGAATCTATTAAAGTTAGAATTGCGTAAAATATTTAATTGTACAACCGGAGTTTAATTGCCTGCTTGGCGCAATTTTTAAAATTTGCCAACAACGGCCTTGCGAAATGTTCAAAAGCAAAGCAGCAGATGTTCAATTATAGTGCATAATAAAGATTGCCAGGTTTGATGCGTTATCGCAACTTGTGGAAGAAGGGGGTTAAACTCCGGCTCAACCTATTTAATTATTAAAATTTAAACGAACATTAAGTTTGGCGAACCGGCTGGTCGCCAAAGGCGGCTAGTAATTCAATAAAGAAGTAATCCTGCATTATTGTAAAATGTGTCTCTTTTTTTCAACAGTGGAGGAATCTTGTTGAACCATCTTGCGATGACGACTGGCCTCGAGTGGAACACTGGGATGCCGAATCCGGTCTTTGTCTACGGACCTACCCTATGAAACAACTCTACTACACTTTTGTCACTGTGACGTTATTCTTTCTACCAGTGGCAATTATGATCGCAACATACATGTTAATAATATGCCGTCTATGGCGAACGCAGGCACCAGGTGAGAGTAATATCGCCAACATGAATGTCCAACACCGGGCAAAGAAAAAGGTAATTTTAAAATTTATATCCATCTTTTTTTTTTTTTTTTTTTTAAATTAAGCTGATAATATTTTGGTAAAATGCATTGCAAGATTCTGTAGAATGATACTTTCCAAATTTTTTTAGAGAAAAATAACATTTCCAGGTGGAATATTTTGTACTACAGCACTACTGAAAAAGAAGATTAAATTATAAATATAAAATTACTAATTTTCAAAACTTTGTGTAGCTTGCTGATATTGATAATCAATCAATCATATTGATAATTTTTGGGGTCGTAAAAACATTAATAGCACATGATATGTCAATGTAAGAATCGAAAAATAATAATAATATAATCAATCTTAATTTAGCATTTGGATTGAATAATGTAATTGATTTGTTATCGTGAAGTACTTTGCATTAGTTTCTTTTATCAAATTTTACACACATGCCTACCATTTCAAAAATTATTATTCTTTCATAAGTGTGGAGTGAAAATAGAAATGTATAAAAATGTATAACAAGCCATTTAATAGAGCACCCCTTATTTGTTTTATAAAAGATTAATGGTAATCAAAATTACTGTTATAGTCATATTTTAACAGGAAAAAAAAATCACTCATTATTCTGATTGCTCCGTGAGGAATTCGCGTCAACGGTTAGAGTTCAATTCGGACAATTCGTTTCTTGTGAATTATGAATTTCCGTTTGATATTAATACGGAAAAGATCATTTCATCAGAAATCTGCAGAGAATATGGCGAGTCGGGAAAGATTTGAAACATAAGGATAAGTTCAAAACCAATGAAGTAGGTATCATACAGGGAGTCATGTTTTACAATCGCGCCTGTTTAATTTGGTAAAACGGTAAACAATTATTTTCTTTACTACAGATAAAAGAGACTTTATTTGCATTTAAGTTTACAACCGTTTGGTTTCCATATGTAAAAAACGAAAAAAGAACATTATTTGTAGTTTGCTCTCACTAATAACTTAACAAAACTCATGGCCGACAGACATTGAGGATAAAGATATAATAACAAAAGAAGGTGATTTGATGAATGTTTTTACGATTTGCGGCAATATCCTATCTTTCCGGAAGCTACGATGGCCTAAGTAGTAAGATCTTGGCTTTAGGCTGAAAGGATCAAGTTTCGAAATAACATTTCATGATTATACGTCGGCCTAGTGCACGATAAATATGGCATCCTAAGTCAAATTAATATGAGATGTAAATTTGGTTTGGTTTAGTGTAGTTTAGTTACATTAACTTCCTGTTTTAAAGCAAAAATAAGGCTATTTTTGGACTGACCTCGTAAATCTGAACAGTGTCTAAATGACGAGGGCAATACCTAAGCTGGTTTCCTCTCTCCAAACTCTCCCCACACCAGAAGGAGGAAATTCGGCCTTGACGGATTTAACGTGTACCAGACCAGCTTACACGTCTTTTCAGGTGGAGTCGGGTTTCGAATCTGGAGCCCCGAGTTCCGACGCCGAGTCCTTACCACCATTCCACCGCTGCCCGATGGAATTTTGGAGTTGAGGGAAGAGGGAGATTTACCAGCTACCGTACTCTTTACCCAATGATAGCTCAAGTTCACGAGAACTGTCCCGAAACAGCCTAACTTGGTTTCAAAATTTGAGCTTAGTATGAGCTGAAATGAACAAAACCCACCCATCTCTCTATATCAAGTATTCCTTACAACAATTAACATATTCAGATCAGAGAGTAGAAATAGAAAGCATTGTCAACTACCCAACTATCATTCGTCGTATTTTGAACAAGTATTTTTTCAGCAACAAATCTTCCCTAACTCAAAAGAATATTCACAAGGTGCACGACATTCCCCCACCTCCTTTACTGACTTGCTTCTATAAAAAATAAACATGCTTTTTTGCAAACTCATTCAAGATCAGCCCGTTTGTTGTTATATAAATATATATAATCCTCTCTCATAGTACTATATAATTTATCTATAAAGCAACTTATTCTGTATCCCTAAAGCACTTACAGATTTATAATGATTGATCATGAATTATAGTGAACGAAAGTTTATATAGAACTACTTTCCCCCCTAGAAATGTCATTATTTGATAACAGTTTTCTTAATGTTTGTGCTATTTGTCGCCCATTTTGCGCCCCAACAATAAAATGAAAAGAATTAAAAAATCTAGCCGGAGTGATCTCTCCAAAATTTCTTCGCATATGCTCTAATAAAATTTTTATTCCTCCTTCCCCCTTAATATTGTGAGAGTAAGGCCATGAATACATTTCTGACTTAGATAAACAATTGTTAAGAAATAAGTATCTTTGTCGTGAATTTACTATTTTTACTGAATATATCGTGCAAATTGGACGTCTTTTTAACAATCGATCACATACCGAATTTTCTTAATCCATTGAGTTTATTTGATATTGCTTTATATTATAGAAATAGACTGACAGATGGTCAACCGTTTCATGTATTTTACTCAAAATTTAACAAGCATATATATTTTAGATGCTATACCTGTGCATCTGTACATCTGTACAAGTTATCGAGTTCGCTTGTACACGAAAAACTATCCAGAAAGAATTCTTGTTAATGAATTTAATTCAAAATTCTTCAGATATCTACAAATTGAGTTATAATTCTATAAATCGAATTTCAGCCCTATAGCTCAATGTATTTTTGAGTCATAGTTCTTATATGTAGACAGAAATAATGACAAAAATGTGTTTTTCTGACTCAAGGAAATCTGCAATATAAAATTTTTCCAAAATCTCAAGTTAGAATTTTTTGACGATTAAAAATCTTTATCCATACTTCGTATATGTGAAAGTAGAAAAAAAAATTCTGATAATATGATTTATCATTTTGAAAGGTATAGTTTCTACTCCAACTTATCAAGGAATAGCACGTTTCTTGTTGCAAGGAACTGCCTGAATTTCCAAATGTATTTGGTTATTACTTTGAAAAGAAAACCAGATAAAAAAAACATTCAAATGAAATCGAAGAGATACATTTAAATTCTATAGGGATTACTTTCAGAATGGTGATAAGAATTCTTTTTATTTTCATTTCCGTAGTATCTCTATAATTTCGAGTTTAAGCCAAAAAACATGTTTAATTAAGTGTCTAATTGAAGCTATAAAGTGATAATTAAATGATAAAATAAAGGTCTTCCATTATAATTCATTTCTGAAGACGAGTTTTGAAACTTTCTTATCACACTAACTTAAGAACGTTTAATAAATGGTATAAATTTCACAACAACTTCGGAATTCATCAAAATCATCAAGTAATCTGTTACTGATCGCTACAATCTGATCAACTAATTAGTCCAGAAATTCGGCTTTCCCTCGAAATTCACTCCAGTTAAATCCAAACAATCCTGTGAAACTCTAATCAGTCTAATATATGTGAAATTATTGCCATATTGTCAACAATCCAATTGAAATACAACAGCCAATTGAAATTATTGCCATAAAATAATTGCCATTCTTCAGTCGCATGATTCAAGAATAATATAAAATTCTAAAACGTTTAAATGCTCTAAAATAGTAAAAATATTTATTCTTATTAATCGAGATCATCTATTGATTAAAAAGATTGCAATATTTTGGAGAAAAAAAATACTTTTAAAGGTTAACATAATTGTATGATTCAGAACATTTGACTCAATTATTTGTTATTTTTCATTCTTTGGCGATCAATGAGTTTGCAAGAAATATTGTTTGCATTGAATTTAAATTTAATCGCCGGTAATATTTAAAGTATCATAAGTCTCTAACTGTGAAAACAATTAATTTTTGATTTTTCCAATAGCTTTATATCTGTACTTTGTATTATTTAAATGTATTTCTCTAATGAAATTGAATCAGATGACGGTTCACTTGTGAATACAAATGTCAAAGCACTATTGTCTATCACAGTAATTTATCTTTCTTATTACTGAAATAAAATATACTGTTTTTTTCAAACAAAACACAAAATATGTAAAATAATATATAGACCAATGCATAACGAATCAGGCAATTTTCTAATTCAACGAAGTGCAAATTGTGGTAGCTTATAAAAATATCAATTTTAAATTTTTCAAGATGATAATTCTCTCACTTCGTGCACTAAAAAATAAAAAAAGAGCCTGGAAGTAGCAGAAATGGTGAAATATATTGAGCTATATATTTATTGAAATGTAGCCATAAAACCTTCTGAATTTGTTGCTATAAACATCATTCTGCCTTTATTTCTTGACATAATAGTCTTACAACAACTTATTCACATCTTTATTGGACAAACAATTTATTTATCTTTCAGTAATATAATAAAACTAAAAGTATTTTTTTAACTAAAAGATGTTTTTTTTTTTTTTAAATTAAAGATATTTTTTCATTTTAATCTGAAATCTTATCTTCGAATAATATATAAGTTTCAGAAAGTTTGAGTTACTTGAATCTAAAATTGCATCAGAAAAGTAAATTATGATGGATATCAAAAATTCCTTTAATTTTCTTTTGTAATATCTGAAATTATCCTGATACTTTGAATACTTTCTGTATATCAGCAATCTATCAGTAGAAATAGTACTTAATTACTGTTTTAATAGTTAATCTCTTTAATGCTCATTTTTTTTGTATAAATGTCCTTGATTATTTTCATTTCAATTAGAAGTGCTAATAATTTATATTCTGGAATTATATATAGAAAAGAGTAGAAAATAATAAAAAAGTATTAAATACTCTGCTTGTCTCTGTCTTAATGCTTGTTACAACAAATATAGACTTATATAACATTGTACATCAACTAAAAAAGAAAACTACATATTAGATAGTTCAGAAGGGTGATAAAGGATAAAACATTAGAAATACTTTCATCTAGCCATGTCGAACGAATACACATATATCTAAAAGTAATTCCGAAAAAATCAATGCTTACTCTGAATTGATTATTGCTTAAAATAAGGTCGGCAGAAGTCTTCATTAAGTCTCTATCACGAAAAGAACTAAAAATAGGTTTCAAGTACTCTGCCAGCTGCCCTTTAACTTTAATGATGTATCATTCAAATAACCAATTTCGGAGGTTGATAAATGTCCCTACCATTGGGAGACTAAAATATTCTGTGATATTGCTAAATGTACATTTCTTTTAGTTCATTTGGTGTATATATATATATATATATATATAATGAACTTTAATACATAACAGAAATTTTTATTTCTACTGAAACTTTCCAGATAGTAACAAACGAAAGACAGGAAAAACCACAAACAAAAGTTTCACAAATGGTTTTCAATATGCCCACTTTGGATCAGGGCTAACATGTTACACAACATTATAACATAATTCACAGAGGCATGTAGCAGATCGGTTGTTGCATACGTGCAAGAGGATCTGCTTCTACAATTCGGCCAGGTTTCCTATTTTTCATCGATAAACTTTTTCCTTGAGGTTACCCCAAAGCCAAAAACTATAAGGGGTTAAGTTAGGTGAATGTGGAGAGCATCTTGTAGGGAATGTACGACTGATAATGCAATTCTCAGTAAAATGACATCACAGCAATTATTGAACCGCATGCGCTATGTGAGCAGGAGCATCACCTTGTTGGAATATAGTTGTGATGAAGCATCCACGCTGCTGGAGTTCTGGAATGACAAATTTTACACCATATCCCGATAACATGCTGCGCTTACGGAACAAGTTAGTTGCTGGTGATTGTGGAGTGATTTCCTCAAATAAAAATGGTCAATCAAAAAAGGCATAATGAAGCCAATCCAAACAGTAATATGCGCTGAATGAAGGGCATTTGAAGAGCCTTGTGAGTATTCGCAGTGGACTAGATACGGCAGTTTTGAGTGTTCACAGTTTTGCACCTGTGAAAGTGAACCTCATCGGTCCATAAGAAGTCCCACGGCCAATTCTGTTCCATCTCCATCCATGCTAAGAAAGTTAAAGCGAAAGTTTCATGCATATCGTTATTGGATAGTTTTAACTGTTGCGAGTGATGGATCTTATATGGATAGGCTTCGAGTGCTCACTGCATCACCTCCAAAATCTAGTGCATGGCAATTCCAGTTGCCTTGATACGATGAGAGCACTAGATGCCCCTTCTGTGTTCGAACTTGTTTTCACAACGACAGGTTGTGTCTTTAATCATCTGCGGTAACCATGTTTAACGTCTATGGCCTGCTTTAACAGCAAAGCTGTCTGTTTCTTCAAAGCATTTGACCGTTAGCCGCAGAGCGCTAGATGTTATTGGACCCATACGGAAAGATTTATGTGTGTAGAGAACCCCAAAAAATAGAACAATAGCTTCTTTATTTAAATTTTGCAATTAGGCATCTACTTCCAATCTCAAAATTGCATTAAAGAAGTTAGAAAAAGTATGCAAATACAATGACGTATGTTGAAATCGATAATGCAAATTACAAAAGTTAAATGTTTATATTGTCCCAATACTGAAAAGCACCAATGAGTATTATAGTAAAAAATTTTTTCCTGCAACCGTTATAAAGATGCAGACTTCCATTTTTTTTTATTTGAAAAATTTTCTGAATTATTAAAAAGCAAACTGATTTAAATCACACAATTTCTTCATATATATGACCGGTGTTTGAACCAATCTTTTGCTGCACTTTTCAGATATAACCTACCGATACTGAAAGAATATTAATGAGGCTGAATCGTAAAATAATAATACATTCTGCAACGTCTATACGAAGTTGCATCTTTTAAAGAATGCATCCACATATGCGATCCAATTCATCCTTAATGCATGAAAATAGGCTTTTAGAATTTATCGTAAACGATCTGTGGGACGTGTACTACCAAACAGTCCCCATATCGAGCTACCAAAGACAATTCATTTCATAGTTCAGACAAAATGCCGAATGAAACTAAATGAATATATATGTCACCATCAAGTGTATTAGGATGCAAAATGGTAACGACTAAAGTGTGTCTAAAAATGCACACCACACAGTTATAGAAAATTGCCATTGGGGATGAACCCTTCAAACGAAGAATGGATTATTAACGAATCCAAATCAATAATGTTTAAGCTTAATTTTTCCCTTTCCGATTAAAGCGGCATCTGTCCAAACACACATGCAGAAAAAAAGATGTGACTTTAGAGTCGAAATGGGAAATCAATCGTGTAGTTGTCCATGTAACTGCTAATAGTCCAAAGACTCCATAAATGGTGTAGAGATGCCATTTATTAAATAGAAATATTCTGTACACACTTCTTTGGGAATGTTGAATTGTGAACTGACTTTATGTAATATAGCATGAGGATAAATTGAAAAATAAGCCAAACGTCAGTTCCTGCCTCATTTATATAACAACTCATCTTCTCTATTTCTCCCAGGGGAAGTAAAGATCCTATAGTTTGTAATCATTAAGCATACTTCCTAGAAAAATAAGTCGAATTCAAAAAATTACACTTCAATTTCTCTACATCTAAATCAGTATTATGATTATACATAGCATTTCCAAACTCTTCTTGTCATGAAACTCTTCTTGTCAATTTTTTTAGAAAGCACATAATTGTGAGCAGCGGATTGCATTTTCTTGCTCGGCATTCCAGCATTGACTCGTATATTTTAGTTCTTCATTCTTGGAAGGTTCTCATTATTTTCTTATAACGTTGAATGTGTAACGGTCAACAAAGCATTTGAACAACAATAAGAGCGATTGCCAATTCCATCAAAGTCATGATTTTTGGCTGATGTATTATTTGAAAATATCTGCTTATGACATTTGCATTGAATAAAGTTGTATTTCTGATAAAAATGTTTGCATCTAACTTTGTGATTTGTCAATTTAAATTTAAAAATTAGCATATCTCAGTAAATTTTGGTAGTAGAAATATGAACCTTTGTCTATGTATAGATGGATGAAGGAGAAATATTTCACTAATTGACACTTTTATATGACAGAAGATGTATAAAAATTGATTTAAAAAATATTTTACTGTCAACTTCCATAGGAGGGAAAATGCATGTATACACTTTGCCACCTTATTTAATGAAACTTTGAAATCGGAAATGTAATATTTAGAGAAGTAAAAATTTGTTTCATCTTTATGTAATATAAATATTTTAATCCATTGTAATATATATATTTTAATAAATTCTTTCAAACCTGATTTTTTTCAATTATCTATTTATTTATTTTTGAAAGTTTTACCGGTATGCTTAAATTTATATTCTTTTAACAATTATTTACGGCATTATTAAGCATCTACTGAATAGAATAATTATATTCATATAGAAGATGCTTATAACTCAATAAGTAAAGTCGTTTGTAGGAAGGGCAAGGTGGCAAAATACACAATGAAGGACTTGGATATTTCAAAAATATTTTTTGTACAATATTTTTTGTTTTAAAGACATTTTATATGGACATGGTGACTTTTCTTGTAATGAAGGATTTTCGAACTAATTTGTGAAAAAATAATATCAGCCATTGAGAAACGAGTTGAAAAAAAGGTTAATTTCTTTGTTCAATAAGTTGATAGATGCTTTTTTTAAAATTATTATAATATGACTACTTTATATTATAAATTATAATAATATTATAATTTAATATTGTTATAATATATGTAAAACTTGATACTGTATAATATTAATATATAATTGATTAATTATTGCTATAATATTAACCCATGTAATTAAAACAATTTATACATCAGTATAACTAAGTTTTACCATATTTTTCATTTATTTTCATCTAATATGTGTAACGGTTTAAGAGTTCAAATCACAGTCGAATTGTGAGGCCTCATCAAATGATCGATTCTGCTGAGATGAGCGATGCATGCATGATTCCCACAAGCAAATTCGAGTTGAAAATTAATTGCTCATATATAAACAACCACATATTTTTGCTCATATATGAACAGGCCATAAGCATTTGCCGTTTTGTACGGTGAAGTAGATTTTTATTAAATGCATACTATTGAATGTTCTAATTCCTAATAATATGAAAAAGAGTGTCCTAATTCAGATGTCCAGTTGACTGAAGTTCCGTGTGACATGCATGAAATTCTATCTAATATTTTGTAGTTTTTCTATAATTTGAACTTTTTTATGATTACTTGCTACTTTTCAATTATTTTCTATTAATTTTTAAAAGTTAAGAACTAACGCATTTGCAATGATGTTTATCAAAAGCAAACATTTAAATCAGTTATATTGAGTCAAACCATTTTTTTTTGAAATTCTCAAAACCACATTAAAAGTCTTTTAAAGGGTTCCCATATTTGCATTAACCGTAAGCAACTTAATCAGATATTAACCACAAATGTACTATGAAACTTGGAAAATTGTTTATTCTTAGAAAATATAATTCACGTGTGGAACAATTATAAACTAAAATGCGTTTGATTCATAAGGCAGTCAATATGTTAGTGCTTTAAAACTGTCAAAAAAATTAATATGGTGATGCGTTCACTGTCAAGAAAAATTAATATATTTTTGATCAATGAAAAACATTTCCAAAGGAGATTTCATTGATTGGTAAAAATAATTGGTAAGTTTAATTTCTTACCATTCCCTGCAATGCATCTATTATCAAGCAATTGCTAAAGTATCTTAAGGGGTCCGACTACGTTAAAAACACTGGTTTTCGACCACATTGGCGAATTCTTCTTTTATTATTATTTCTTGTAGTTCAGGCTTTCCTCTTTCCAAAATAGTATTTTCTAGTAAAAGGAAGGTCTGATCTATCATCCAGGATAATTTTAAACCATTTTTTAGCTAAAATATTTCTTTAACTTCAATTTTCTTAAACTTTAATTTTTATAAAAATTTTCCACCGTTAACATGATATTTCAAAAACTAATAGAGGTATTTACATAAAAATTTCAGCGTGTGTTTTAAATACTATGGCAATGAAATGAACCAAAAGTTTTATTGTTGGTGAAATACTTTTTTATTTATAGGTGTTTTTAGAAAAATTAAGTTGTAAATTTATGGAAAAAATGTATATATACGTACATTTTTACCCATAATTTCTTTGCATCTCAAAATGTTTCTTAGATTTTGGTTCATTTCATTCATCATTATATTCTATAACTTGTGTACAAAGAAAAATAGGATAGCTGCATTACAATTTTGCGTAGAGTGTTAGCCGTTTAGGTTAAATTTCATTAAAATTTACTACAAATTTTCCTATTTCTCAAAACATATTATATTTCCAAATAATTTTTTTTTTGTATATATAGTGTTTATAATTGACAATACATCTAAAAACCATAAATAGTTTTTAAAAAATCAAATTTTTCAAAAATATTGCTTTGAACGTAGTCGGCTACCTTAAAAATGTTTTTCTTAAAATATTAAAGAAATTTATCTCTTTCAATATGTGCTATTACTGAACAGTAAGACTGGGAATCAGAAAAAATATTATCCTAATGAATAATCCTAATAAAATGTTCCATGGAATTTTCAATAATGTGGGCGAAAGAGATAGTAGCATTATTAAAATAAACCGAAAATGTAATTTAAATAAATTTAATCAAAATCAAGTTAAAAAAGAATTATTCTAATAGAAGTGTTTCACTTTCAACAAAGTTCTTGACTAAAACAGTAAAAATGAAGTTGAGTTTTAATTTTGGAATTAATTCGAAGGAAGCTTAATTAAAACTGATATCTAAAATTAAATCCTAAATACCAAATTTATTTTCAATGTGTATAAATCTACTTCACAATTTATTCTGTTCTAAAAAATAAAGCCTTTCTTTTCTTCTCAAATTCTTTATATATAAATGGAATGGATAAACAGCTGCCTATGCATATGGTGACAGATTAATTAACATGTTCTGAAAATTGCTTGGAAACTAATCACGGGCTTTTAAATATTCTATTTGAAAATAACATTCTAAATCCAGTTGTATTTAGATACACGATGTGTTTCAGATTCAGAACAGTAGTTATTAGACCTATTAAGAGCTAATCTAATGTGTAAAATGTCTTTGGATGAAAGAGAATCAGACAGTAGAGTTTTAATTAATCAATTCAAAAACTTTTGGCTGTCATTTAACTATTTATTTTAAGAAGTATATTTTAATTGGATCATTGCTTGGATAATTAGTATAAAGTATCCTTTTTTCCATACAGTATAAAATGTATCCATGCATGCACTATTTTGATAAAATATTTCCACAATGAAATTTTCAACATTATTTGGACAGATGAAATTGACATGGAGTGGGTCAGATCTTCTTTGTTTTCTAACAATTAACCACAATTATTTTTTTTAAAAAACTGAAAATTTAATTAATATTATGTAAATTATTTAAAGTTATCCTTTTTGTGCAAATTTAACAAAAGGGTGGATTCGAATTAAATTTGTATATTGGATACAATTTTCTGACTTATATTGGCAACGCTATTGATTTACAATATTTATGCACATCAAAAATCGATATACAGGGTAGTTATATTTAAAGTTTCACTTTGAAATGGTCATAAAAGGAAAACTACTGAACCAAATGTTATCAAACTTGGTAATCGTTTACATAAGGTCATGGGTATTTCTTTTCCATCAAAAAAAAAGTTGACTACCAAAGGGAAATGGCGTTTTATGCAATATTACTAACCCTTAACTGGGGACGTGTGGTCTGTGAGACCGCTAGCGATGGATTTTCTGTCACCCCTTTTCTATTTTTAGCTCAATTGAATGGATTGACCCTGCAGCTTACTGTTTTGTGACCTTCAATACACGTGCACTTTTTCAACCGATTTCAGCAGAAGCTTTTTTAAAATAATTCAGTTATCTCTTCAAGCGCGGTCTCTAAGACCGCATCTCCATGTTAGTGTCCCAGTGATAAACAAGGCTTAGAAGATGGCGCTAAAACTTGGGCTCCGAAATATCATTCAGTTTATTGATCTTATTTTGAAGCAGTGCACCAGACAATTTTAAATGAAGCATAAAGTGATTTTAGTGATAAGGATAATTATACAGAAGAGTGTTTCGATGAAAGTTCGCATTTAACTGATTTTGATATGTATGTTAAAACATAATTAGTTTTTCTAGTCATAATGTATTTTGAAAAATTTATAAAATATATTAATATACCAAGAGATATATATACAGAATTTATAGGTTGATTTTTATACTAGTTCTTAACCTGTATGTTTAAAATGCCCTAGAAAACCTTGCTATGAAAGTCACACAAGCCGATAAAAAGGCCAATTTTACCCATTGCCATTTTTTAAATTTTTTATATAATTGTTGAATTTTACATTATATTGTCCTCTATATACCTTCATATAGTGTAAAAATAAATATGATTTAAAAAGTAAAAAGTAATATGCTTTTTGAAGAATATTATTTATTGTAGCATGTAATTTGAGAAGAAAATGTATGTTCCAACGCATTTACTTTTTTCAACGATAATATATTTTGAAAAATTTCTAAAACATATCTATATATCAAGAAAAATATCTGCAAAATACGTTGGCAGTTTTTCATACTAATACATTCATTAGAAAATTTAATTTTAGTGTGAATAAAATGCGGTACTCCCCAGTTAAATCCTAAAATTTGACCTCTCCAGTTAAGGGTTAAGCAAAATAGGACATGAAGATATCGGTTTAAAATGTATTTAATCGTTTCTGAAACGTGTTACAAACCACGTTCAATGTGGCGTCCTCCATTTTCTGAAACCAAGTTAAATCGCATTACCGCATTCTCAACATTAGCTCTTAGCATATCAGGAAGGTCGTTACGCACATGTCGGTGTATAGCATCTTTCAGTCTCGTCAAACTGTTTAGCTTATCACCATAAAGAGTGCTTTTAATATAATACACATTGAACACGCTTTGTAACACGTTTCAAAAACGATTAAGCACATTTTAAACCGGTGTCTTCATGTCGCATTTTGCTTAACAACATTGCATACAGCGCCATTTCTAGCCTGGTGGGGAGTTTTGAATTCTTTTCTTTTTTGGCGGAAAAGAAATTCCCATGACCTCCTTTAAATTATTTGCTAACATTTGGTCCAGTAGTTTTCCTTTTATGGCCATTTCAAAGTGGAACTTTAAATATAACCACACTGTATTTGTCAGAAAATTTGATGGAAAGATAATTTTAAAGATAAAGGTGGTTTTAAAAAAGCCTTTATTATTAAAAATAAATAATTCTTAATACAGATAAATGAAACAAACTTTCATTTTTTATTTCCATCCGCCTTGGAATGCACAATTTCAAGGGGACCAAAATTGCTGAGGTCTTTTTACATTCAAGAATTCTTCAAAGAGAATGAAACAGAAGCTTGTTACGCTGAGGGCAAATCTCTGAAGGCTTTCGTTTTGACGTCTATTATTGTTCTATATAAATATCACATATAGGCGAATTTTCGCTCAGATGACTGTCTATTAGATCTTCTTGAATATATATTAAGCTCAATAACATACACTTCTTTTTCTCCTGCATTTAAAATTATATTATGCCGGTTACCAGGAATTTAAACCGGTGTATACTTTGTGTGTAATTATATAAATGCATTCACAATGAGCACAATAGGAAAGAATGAGCAAAGAAATATGCACAATAAGCACAGGATGACATCCCGTCATTTACTGCTTCTTTATATTATAGATTGCCAGGAAAATATTTCAAAATTATAAGCAATTGAACCATTAAACAATTCATAGAGTTTTTGTTTTTCCTTTTATATATAACAAAGGCTAAAACAAGTCAAGTTGAAATTTATTTGAAGTCGTCACATATCTTTGTGGTCATGGCAAAACTTCTTTTTCTCCTGCATTTGATATTATATTATGCCGGTTATCAGGAATTGAAACCGGTGTATACTTTGTGTGTAATTATATAAATTTAAATTCTTTGTTCGTTAAGATACACTATATGATACCATAAACTTTTAATAAATATTTTGTGCTTATTTCTTACTAGACCATGAATATAATTAATTAGATAGGTAACTTAAGGTAATGAGTTTGACCTAGAAGAGTATAATTTTAAATGATACTGCGCTTTAGTGATGAAATCATTGGTGATGATAAAACATATATTATGCTTTAGAGTAGCTCTCTTCTCACTCATGCATTCATTTATCACTGTTCCCAAGATCGTCCTATGAATCTTCAATAATGTCATTGGAATCCATTGTTTTTCATATAAATACCATACAGAAGCGTAGAGTCAGTCTGTACTTCAGCAATGTATGACAAATTCTGACTTAGATTATTATTTTGTTGATAAACAGAACCACTTTTCACTTCGTAATTAGAAATTCTAATCTTCAAACATCCAGCTATGGACAATTGAAAGAAGCTTTCATTTTATTCATGTTGGCTTATAATAAAATCATAAAATCGATTTATCTAGATACGATTTGTATGATGAGGCTTCAAGAAAGTGATTCACCATTAAATACTTGTCTCGGTTATGCTGTTTATTGCAATGACCTAATTGCTTAAATACTGAATGAACTATCAAGTAACTAATACTCAATAGTTTCTAAAAACAAATTTATTGATATATCGTTAACTATTAAATCGATTATAGAATAAGCGTTTCTTTAGCTATAGAAATGGATGTATCTCTTATTATGTTACCATATTTTATCAGCCAAGATGTATCACCTGTCGAACTCGAAGTTTTCATGATGGAGATCAGGAGATTACTAATATAGTAAATCTAGTACATATTGAATTCTATATTCTTATCGTCGTTTTAATATGATATGATATGGAAATTGAGGAAGCGATTTATTCAAGAGTCAGTCATGGTCTTACCTGAAATTCTAAGACTGAACATATATTATTATTATAAATAAACAAACGAAAATTCTATCTGTAAATAGCAAAAGACTATTGCGATGTAAATATTATTTCAACACTTTTACTAATATTTTTAACATTTACTAGTAGATTTTGTGATTAATTTTGATAAAAATTGCCTTTATGTTGTTGATTACTACTAAAAAACATTCCATATAATTGAATAAATTTTGTGATGTATTAAAATCATTTAACATACGTGCAATCTACTTGTCTAACTCTAAATTCTTTTTCACATTCGTCTTGTGGAAAGTTTCAAAAATATATTCTTTTAAATATTAATTTATTGGTTTCTAGAATTATTCTAGAATACCATGAAAATGATTTTATTAATTCAAAATCCATCTTTTAATCGCGCATATATTAGAGTATTTTCATTTCGAAAGTCTTTAGGATTAAGAAAGAACAATAAGATAGGGGTGCATGATAAAAAAAAAGAAAGAAATTATTAATAAAAAATACTGAAATCTAATAAGATTAATTAAAGACAATTAGATTGTTTAAGATTATTTAGAAATTATGTGTTTAATGATAAAATAAATTATTACTTTTGAAAATGGAAATTTTTATTAGTAACAGAAATGATTTTTTTTATTAATTCTATAAATAAAAGAATGTAAAAGCTACTTTAAGAAGAGAAAATAACAACAATAACAAACAAAAGCAGAACGAAAAGATAGGATGAAAATTGTGGGTGAAATTGATACCAAATATTGAGTTTCAAATACTGATAACTCTCATATTATACCATAAATTGTTTAAATGGAATTATTCTCTGTAAATATTTCTTAGTGTTGCAATATGTCTTTAAGCACTTAACGACACTTAACAAATCACCATTTAGCAATATTTCTCCCCCTAAATAAGCCATTACTAATATTTGGAAATGTGTCTCGTAATAGGCAGCTTAACGCGCATTGAAAAGTTCTTGTAATGCATTTGAGATCTTCAGATCAATTTCAACTGTAGATGGCATTTATAATTTATTCAGAGTTAGGAAATATATGCAGTTCACCTCAGGATATGATGAATCGAATCCATTAGTAGATATTAAGGGCCAAATGCATTTCATCAATATTTCAACAGTTTTAGAAATATTTTGGGGAAAGCCAATTTTATCCCCTTTAGACAAAGTAGTGCATCGAAATTTATTTGTAAATTTGATGTGAGGATTTTACAACTCTCCTTATTACGATTGTCTATGTGAACGTAATTTTAATTTTGAACTTGTCTACATTTAAAAGTATATACCTTAATTAGTATTTCGTTTATTCTTTCAATGGTTTGAAGTCGCTGTTCCGTGTGTTATTTCGGATAAAATAATATCAATATGAAATTCTGACAACCAGTACAAATACAATCAGCAAATATATTAATGCATAACAGCTAATTTAAGAAATTTCAATTAACTATAAAGCTTCTAACTTAATATATGAAGGAAAAAAAATCTTTAAAAAGCAAACTGAGTTTAGCATTTTACTCCGAGTAGAAGTTATTCTTTCAGGTAATGCAAAGTTGCTTTTCTAATTGGTAACCAACATGAATAATTTTAGAAGTTAATTCAAATATTCAATATAGAATATTTGAATTGGACTCTCCCCTCCCCAAATATATGAAGGTTGTGTTCTGCATGTTTTTGAATTCCTTAGGGATTGAATGGCTGATACAGAATTTTTTAGGTTTACTGTATATTTCGACAGAAATTAAAGCTTTAAATACTATCCGTTAATGAAGATATAATATATTAAATTAAATATTATAATAAATTAATATTTGTAAACTTATTAAAATTAAAAGATGTTGTTTTAAATTTAAAAAATGGTAGTTTCGATTTCTATTGTATAATAATTTAATTCAAAGAATTGTTTAAATTGGTGGATTATAATTAGATGACGTGTTGAAAAAAGTATATTTTTAATATGTGTTTAGCTTTTAAATTTCACCAGCTTATAATTATTCAGTAACTTATTGAAGTCATAAATTTTTTTATATATTTGATCGTATCTTGTCTGGACAATTTCGAACTATGTGTTTGGGAAGTCAACATAGTTTTAAAATTTTAAACAATGATAATTAATTTCTAATTAAAGAATATAGTTTAGATAGTTCCAGATTAACTATATATCAAGATAATTTATTATGAGTATTTTCAAAAATAATTATTACTTAATTTGCTGAAATAAAATGTATTTCAGTATGAGACGTGGATTATCATTAAAAAAATCTAAATAATTAAGTGGCAAACTATTAGACTAAGAAGGAAATTACTCGCTATAATTTTATTTCATCACTTTCTTTAAAGAAATTTAGACAGTGTTCAGGATATATTATTTAATGGCTTCAACTGTAGATTGCGACTGACGCTAAGTTCTGAAAAGTCTAGCTAATTAATTAATTGGTTGCATAATAATTGGTTGCCTTTTGGAAAAATGGTTTTAACAAATTTCATAACGGTAAGGTGTATCATAAAGTGTATCATTTTTAAATAACTTGGAATTTTCTGCATAGAATATATAGTAAAAGACATTTATATAATTTTATCGGGATTGTTGACATTTTTTTTATGGAATTTAATTTAGGTAGTATTCTCTCAAAAACATTCAAAAATTGCAGGCGTAGTAGTTTCAAATATTTTTGAAATCATTCGACTTCTTTAAATATTCTTTATTTGTTAAATATTACTTTTAGAAACGCATTCTAATTTTCTTTAAGGTTAAATAATATACCATATATTTAATGTATGTAAGGATTTTAATAACAAAATGCAAACTTACACATAAATTAAAACTGTTTATGAACACTGTGATGCTTATTTTGAATCACTATTTATAAATAGGTTCAAGAAATATAAATGATCGTGCTTGTTTTTCATGCAATTTGGCTCTTCATATTAAAGCCTGTTCTAATAAAGATTTTATAAAAATAAATTGAGTATTTATGTATAACAATGCTATTCCATAAAAGAAATTTGGCAGTAAATTGTGTCAAAATAACTAATTATTTAAAACCTTGAAATGAATAGGCAATTGAATCTGAATTGTTGCATTTTTTCTGATATTATCAGTGGTGGATTTAAGAATTTTGTGATCATGAACTTATTATGAGATTTTTCATATAATAATCAGTCTATCTAATTCCAGATTCAAAGCATTTTCGATTTGATCAGCAAGTTGATAATTTATTTTATTTTAATTTTTTTATTATTTTAATTACTGAGTGAAATTATACATTTTTATTCATTCATAATGTAATATATATCCCAAGAAAAAAATTGCTTAAATTAATTTTTTTTAAAACATCTGCCATAATTTTTCCTTTCTTTACAAAGAAAAAGTAATAATTATTATAATCGATTCTATGGAAATAATAACTTTGGAATACAACAATAAAATTATTTAACAGAACCTATCAACTGGTATATAACATAATTAATTAAATAAATAATTATATCCCACCAGATTATATATAAGTACCAATTATAGTTTAATTTATTTTTTAATGTTTTAATAATTCGATGCAAAAATTCATCTTATTAGTAAATTTTATTTTTTATAATGTAATTTCTTTTGAAAACTATTAAGTTTTTTAATCGAATTGCTTGCGACGTCCTACTTCTTCATGCCCTTGGGAACTGCTCATTCTAACGTTTTGAAAATTCATCTTTCCTTTTTGAATATAATCAAAATCCCTCCCTCTCTTTCATTTATTTTTTGCTAAATACATATGTTACAGAACGGTATGTCAAAAATCCACTAAATCATCTTTTTTTTTCTTTTTTTTTACAATATGAATACCATTTTAATCTGATGTCGGATTATATGATTATTGGGAAATTGGTTCTCCGATTCCAGTATAAATTCTCGAGAGTAAAAGTTTATGAAATAAAATGCAATGATTGCATCGAGAGCACTATAAGAACAGGGTTCAATTCTTCAAAAGAAAACTTTTTCGGAACAAGTTTTTTTTTTGGAACAAGAGCCAAGAACTTTTTTGGTAAAGACAGAACATGTATTTAAATTTTTAAATAAAAAAAAATTTGCTATCCCTTCGATTTGGATCACTAAAATTAAAGAAAAAAAATTTTTTTTGACAAAAATTTACATTTTTCTTTTTGAAATCATAAATTAATATCATCTTCCATTTTTTCCTCGAAATCGCCATCACCTTCTTAAAATTTTTCTTTTCATGTCTGCAGAAAAAATGGATTGAAATTTGTTTTAACATTTTCTGGTTTTCTTTCGTGGAAGACAGCACAAAAGATTTTTTACTAAATTGACTTATACTATCCTATTCTTGTTTTGAATTTTTCAGTGAAAACACGTTTTTTATTTTTACTTTATTACATTAAATGTTCAGAAAATGAAATCAAAGGCACAAATAAATTATTGTAGCAATGTCATTTAATTTGAAAAAAATATATTATTTTCCTTTCCTCATATACTAACCCTCATTTAAAGGTTTTCCATAATTAATATACGAACAAAGCATTTACTATTTCGACCACGTTAATGTAGTTTTTTTTTTTGAGTTTGTCTATAATATTATGCCATATTTTATGAAAAAATTAACCAGCATAAATTTAATTATTTTAATAAATGGAAGATAAACTATATTTAATAAATTTAGGCGTGTAAATATTGTGAATTTTAAGGATAAAAAAATACATATTCTCAGATATCAAGTTCTGTGTGAAAATATTATACAACTTTTATAATTTATTAATAAACAGGAAAAATCAAATTGTAGCGGTTACATAACTCTAATATTTTCTCTTTTGATACATCAGAAGGCGTTACCTTATTAACGTCTAGGTATATTCCTTAAAATGATACTTCTTGGGAGTCATTATTAGATTATATTCTAAGTGAGTAACGTGTATTTCGTGGACGAGTTTATTTTGTCTTGTGAAATGGGGAATTTAGAAAATAATCAAATAACTGTTCATGAAACTCGTCCATTATTTTTATCTACCTCATAATAACGTCATAAAGAGCCTCGTCTCTCTAAAAACTGAATAGCATATCTTTATATTGAAAACGATACTTCATTCCTTTATAATAAGTCGTTATCATTGTATAATAAAAATATTGTTTCGAAAATTAATGGGAAATATTAATTTCAATAAATGAATATGAATTACTGAAAAACCAGTTAAAATAATTATACAAGATAATCAAAACTAAAACACCCCTACTCTGAGCTCTCTATAGAGCGAACTGCTCAGTGTAAAGGCTCCAAAATTGGAGAACATACTGTTCAAGACATGGGGAGAAGTACTACACGAAAAAATAAATAATTAAAGAAACACCGATAGATGGCGCTGTACAACAGAAAACTTGCTAAAAAGATGCAGATAAGAAAAAATAATCACACACACACACAAAAAAAAAACCCACACACTTATGTGGTATGGAATTTTTCCTTTCTAGTTTCTATTGCTGAAATGAAAAAAAGATTTAAAAAAATGAAGAAATTGAAACTGACATTGTAACTGCAATTTCGCACTCTAAGCACAAAAATTTGCATAAAACCTAGGTTCTCTGCTACTGTTCTAGGCATAAAAGAAATAAAACTGGCAAAATGACATTCTTATAAGCGATGGAGGCTTCGCGCTTTGTATGTGAAGATATTTTATGAAAACAAAGGAAATGTTGCAGCTGCACTTCGAGAGTTTCGTCGACTTTAGAATTTACGCAAATTACCAGTAGGGACCAAAACTTATTAGAAAAATTTGCTGTACCCCAAATGCAACAGCGCCATTGTCTTGATTCAATTACATTTCTGAAAAACGAAACGCCTCCACACATTGGACTCTGTATAGCAGTTTCTTCAGAAGCATTTTGCTAATAATAGAGTAATTAGTCGTACGTTGCCGGCAACCTACCCATCTCATTCTACACATCTTAATACCTGCGATTTTTGGCTTTGGGGATGCTTAAAAAATGTTGTTTATCGAGGACGTCGGGTAACCTTGACAGATTTGAAAGACAGTATCACTCTGCATGTAAGAAGCATTTCAATTGACCAATTAGATTCTGCAGCTGAACAAGCTGGTAAGCATCGATAAGGTCCTTGTGATTGAATATTTGATACGTTCGAATTAAATGTGTTATAAAAGTGTATTTTGAATCTTTTCAACCTATTTTTTTTGTTGGACAGCGCCATCTATTGATGTTTCTGTAACTAATTTTGTTCGTGCAATCCGTGCCCCCATGTCTTGAACAGCATGTTCATCAATTTTGGAGCCTTTACACTAAGGAGTTCGCTTTATAGAACGTTCGCAGTAGGGTGTTTGAATTTTGATCATCTTATATATTAAAATATTTTTGAAATTGCTCTTCTTCATATCCATGCAATACATTTAAGATGTATATTGTATTGGTTAAGAAAGAATCAGAGTGAGGTTCTTGATATATGGTTTTTATATCCTAGATCCTTAATTTATGCGATTGGTGGTTATTTCTCTGATGAATATTGGCATAACTAAACTTAACTAACTTCGTTGTTATAGAAAATTTTAAAAACATATCGTTGTACCTAAAGCATGTTGAAAATTCTCATAAAATATAGTGTTTAATTACTATAAAAAATACTGAAAAGCAAATTTTGCTCTATCCAAAGCATGTTTCCTGTCTCAGAACTTTTCTAATTCGAAAGAGAAAGAGCCCATTAATTCTCTTCGTCAGAAAAACCAATATTCACTTTTTGTCGCGCATAATAACGAATTAAAAAAGAAACATTCTTATACAATAGTTTAATAATTTTCTCCTTGAAAATATGTATCAGATTGGTGATTTTAATTAATGGACTGACGAAAAAAAGTATATTCTTTCTTTCTTTCTTTTTTTTTTTTTTTGGTATGCTTCTAGTAAGAGTTAAATGTAGTTTTCTTAGCAGAAATAAAAGATACCTAGTTTAGTTTTAATGAATAGTAATTAGAATAATATATATTTTATCTACAAAAGTTTTCTGTCAAAAGCAAATAATGATTGCTTATTATCGTCTGTTTTGAACAAAGAATATTTGATTTTGGTTTTGGTTTCTAAATTAAAATTTTCCAACCCATAATAACTGTACTTATTCGAAATGAAACTTCTCCATATAGTCAACAATTTTGATTATTTACATTTAGGTATTACATTAGATTACATTTAGATATTATGCAATAATATTTTGTATTTTCTAATGCCAGCAGAAGTTTAAGAGAAAAGAAAATTTTTAATATGCCTTAAAGCAATCAAATGAGTTATATTTTAGGAAGAAAAATAAGAAATTTTATTTACAAATTTATTTTTTTAATGTTAAATTTTTAAAATAAGCACAATTTTTATATTAATTGTAGAAATTAGTTTGACAAAAACTGTTACACGAGGATTAGTTTATAAGGGAACGACAATAATGATATTTTTCAAATAAAATTACGTTTTCCCTAATTCTTGATTTAATTGTTTCTTTGATTTTATTTACTGAAGAAGATTAATACCATAAAATAAAAAAAGTAAAGACTTTTTATTGAGAAGTTCTGAACAGAAATACAATAGGATAAGACATTTTAATATATATTTTACAATAAGAGAACATGTAAAAAGAACATCAAAATTCATAAATATTTATGCCAAATAATTTCAAAAGCTGTAAAAAATGCAGGTATGATGATTCTTGGGAATGTAATTACAATTCGTCATCCCACCTGTGGTAAATATCTAGAAATGGTAATTATTTCACTGTAGTAAGGGAACAGTTTTTCATATTTCCTCATTATCGGAGTCATTTCAATGAGGACTGTTTTCTAGTGTAGCACATTTTACATTTTAATTATTTTATATTCGACCTTAGGAAGAAGATATATATTAGATGTGCAGAGATTTGCTCACTACCATGAGAGTTTGCCCTATTATATATAATGTTTTCATTTAAATAAATGTGAGCTATTAAAATTAAAATGTGCCTCGAATGTTCTGAGTTTGATAAATTGCCTAAATTATTTCAATTGTGTGTACCGACTTATATTTTACGAAGATGTTTTTGAACAGATAATCCAAGAAACTCAATAAAATATTTCTGTGAAGTAGTAAAGCATTTTCCAAACAGAATAACAAATCGTTTAATTTAGAAGATATCGTAAGTTCCAAAAATGAGCATTTCAAATAAATTATAATAAATTCGAATCTATAGTTAAAGTAAAAAAATTCCATACGTTTTTGAAGATATTTATTTGCTTTATAATCGAAGAACTTTACAAAACAACATTTTTGCTCTACCTATAGTGATGCATTTAGCTAAATGAACTATATTTAGATAGGGAAATTATTTTTGTGAACAATTTCATTGTCTTTATTTGTCAATGCTTTTTCCTATTATATGTTTTGTAACCACTACTACATTTCAACAGTTCCTAGCTTTAGTTCTGATTATTTCGATAATTCAGTTTCAACTAGCAAGCTCAGTAACTTGCTGTAGGACTATGCAAAACTACGTTATGCGAAGATGCGCTTCTGGTTCTAATTATTCAAATGACTTGTCGTATTCCAAATTTAATATGGTCAGTGTTTGAAATAGTTCAGCGGTGCAAACCGGGTTAACAATTTCTACTAATTACTGTATTTTCTAAGATTAAGTAGGCATGTGTTATAACCTGCCTACTTAACCTGAATGAAATCACACATTCTAGAGTAGGATTATTCGTTGGTGGGCATACATGTAACTTTCAATATAATCAATATATATACACGTATTGTTATATTTTTCATTTACTTTTTAGAAAAATATATTTCATATTTATTTCATTTGCAATAAAATGTGACTTATTTTTTTTTTAATTTGAGTTTTTGTCAATGTGATGGCAACTTGTTGATAAAAGCTAATTTTTTTCTCGTGTTCTGATGCAGGTTAAATTTATTCTTTATTTCGTGAGAGCTAAATTGCTAATAAATATGGTTAAAGCATTTAAAAAAAATCATTAAAAATAGAAATTTAATGTGTTGGTTAAAACATTAGCATCATTAAAAAGTTATTTTTTTTATCTTCAATATTGTTATATTTAGGTTTGTAATTCAAAATGTTAAGGGAATGGCAACATTGTTACATTTTTTTTTTTTTTTTTTAGTTTAGCGAAAGTGGCAACGCTGTTGTAATAGTAAAAAAAAATAACAAGATGTCGATTTAAAAAATGGTTGCTAGCTTCTTGCTTTTTTTAAGAATATCTACTTTATTTCGAAGAATCTGTGATTCAAATAATGTTAGTGAAATTAGCAATGAGCTAATACAAAACATAAACTTTATTTTTAGATAGAAAACATTCGAGTTTTTTGTGACTGTTAAGTAAACTACATTTTCGATAGTACGTTAAACATATATAAGTATATTTAAATATATAAATACTCAATCTCTGTTTTTAATAATTATATTTATTAGCTAAATTGATTGCTAATATAGTAAAGAAAAGGAATAGCAATGTTACAAATCCTTCAGTGACTGATTGCCCTTCAATTTGAAAATACCTGAATGAACTTGTAAATACTTTATTTTTACAGAAATTACTATTTATGGTATGTGCTTTTGTTATAAACCTTATCTCAGAATTAAGTCGGGAATTTTGGATAAAATACAAAAAGAAAAAAAATCTTTTTTTTTTTCTTCTTTAGATTAAAGGGAGATAAGAGTTATGATCCTGTATGATTCAGACATAAGCCGATTATTAATCCATAAACCATGTCAAAATCGTTAGGGACAAAGTTTTGAATAACACGTATAAGAAGTAGTTATAATTAAATTCCTATCGTAAAAA
This sequence comes from Argiope bruennichi, assembly GCF_947563725.1. Taxonomy (NCBI): domain Eukaryota; kingdom Metazoa; phylum Arthropoda; class Arachnida; order Araneae; family Araneidae; genus Argiope; species Argiope bruennichi. Next base: position 114,087,149 of record NC_079152.1, on the reverse strand, counting down.
TAAAATGTCATTCCTTTAAAATCTCGGCAAACAGCTGAACTTCCCTATCGTTTTGCACACACACACCCCACACACACATGTATCGCACGATGGGAATCCCAACAGCAGAAAATGTTTCTCGCAAGTTTACTAATATTGCAGATTTACTTTTTATACATTTTAACACACTTAAATGACTGATTAATACTTAAACACCATAATTCTTTACAGAAAAATGCAATAACGAGAAGTTAGAGCATTATACCACAGTGTTGACGAGCTGTGACAAAAAATAATGCACTAAAAATTATGTGAATATTTTTTTAAGCTGTGAAAGAGATCAGATGACAGATTTTGTGCAGCAGATTATTTAAAACGGTATAAGTTTGCACTTATGCGAGAAATAGGATCTCCCTTCGTCTAAAACTATTTACAGAATAAATTAAGATATCGCATCTGTGAAGAGTTGTTGACTTATATTAGCTTTATTACTTCTCAATATTTAATTTGAACCAGTAATTATTTTCAACTTTACTTAGATGGTGAAAATCACTCTCTCTAATTCAAAATCCCTTTTGCATGTAGATACTTGAAATTTTCTACACCTTAATGCTAATTTTTAACAAAACGAATAACAAAAATTTAAAGTCAAATACTCTTCGTCTGGAACTTTCAAAAGTTTTCCCATTATAATATTTAGTCAACGAAATTGGTTTTTATCCCAAACGGGCTAGATCTCCATCATTCCCAGAAAAATACCTAGTCCTATGTTGGCTTTTCTGTATTTATTTTGCGATCAACGTAAGCCTAATTAGAAAAGTTGCATCGCAACTAACTGAATATTAAACAGTGACGGATCTGGGGAAAGGAAAGTTCCAGGATTAAAAACATGAATTTGATTTAAAATTTCTTAAATAAGACGGAGGAAACAACATAATTATCTACATACCAAATATCTAAGAATATAAACACATAATAGCGACAAAACAGAATTTCAAAAACATTAATGTGGTTAGGAGGATGACAAAAATATAATATATGTCAAACAATTTTTTTTCCATTTATAAACAAAAATAAATAATTAATTTTTAAATAATTTTCTTACTCATTCTAAGCATAAATAAATAAATTTCAGAATTTTAATTTAAAAAAATAATCTATAACACGTAAATATTGATATTTTTATAAGATATTTTTTATAACGTGAATCCAAATAATGTATATATATATATATATATATATATATATATATATATATATATATATATATATATATTAAATCGGAGTTTATAACAATGCAGATGGGGTCCTTAAGGCGAAGATTCATAATCTTAAGGTTTAGATTTTTTTTTTAACTTTCACTCAAAATTATCACTTTTTAAACAAAACGTATTTTCTCCATTACATGTTACGATTTAGGATTTCACTCTGGACATTTATACATGTAATTACTTAAAAGGCTATAACCACATTGCTTATAAATTTTATATAATACTTTATTGAAATAATTGTTTTAGTATTGCTGATGTTTCTTGAAAATTAGAATCACAATTCTTTTATTTGTTAAAATTATTTACTCTTTCTATACTGATTCCATTTTTTTGCTAATAGTAATAAATATTTAAATTCATATTTATTTTCCTTTTTAGTTTCAAAATTTTTGCCCTCGTGTTCTTTTAAAAATTTATTTTTGTAAAAATATTTAAACATTTTTGTGAAATCATGTAAACAATTTTGCTTCACTCATGTTCTTTAAAAAATATTTTTTTAAATCACGTACACACTTTTGCAAAAAGCGTCTTCGTCAAAACATGTCAACATTTTTGCTTCACTCATATTCTTTAAAAAAACAGTGTAGTCAAAAGATGTTAATTTTTTTTTTCACAAATGTTTCTTAAAAAATAAACATTTATGCAAAAACATTTTAACATTTTTGCTACACTCATGGTCTTTAAAAAAACATTTTTGCTTCTTTTAAAAAATGCTTCACTCATTTTTAGACGCAATTTTTTTATGAATATTTATTAAGATCTAATTTCTACCATATTGCATTAGCTTCGAATTACCCAAAACGTATTCTATCATATTTTTTCATCCTAAATATTTGCAGAATATATACTATAGATTTATCAGGTCCTACAATTTTACTCTAAATCTATTTGCAGGTGATCAAAATGGTATGCGTCGTGCTGTGTGGATTCGTTCTCTGCTGGTCACCAATGCAAGTGATGGTTCTGTATGCCGAATACTGGCACTCCGCCAGCCAGTTTGGGGAAGTAAGATATTATAAATAACATCGCATCGAAATTTAGGAATGAAATAATGAATTCCACGATAACGTCAGTTGCGACTGATATTCATTTTGTTTTGCCCCTACGAAACATTTCTAGTAGTTTTTGAAAAATGATAATACATAAATACTTCTTTATTTAAGAATTCCCCAATTCAGAACATATAATCTTTATATTTTTTATTCAATATAAAGCTCACATTTTTCACAACAGTTTCTTATTATGCACTATATACTCTTAATATTTTTAAGGAAATTACATTAGATTTTATAATACTTTTTACTTTACTGTTTCACAAAATGATGCAAGAATGATAGTTTAAATAAAGTAGTTTATATTTAAATTTTTAACATTTTAAATCTAAGAATCGTCAGAGATAACAAAGTCGTTTGCAAAATGTGCATCAAGTAATGATTTCAAATATCTAAATTGTTAATGAAATATGCTTTCCACATTAAACCATGCAATATATCGCAAAAAGGAAGGGTTTAGAAATGTAGAAACGCGGTTAAGAAATTCTTGATTCCAACAAATAGATTTTATTCAACACTTTTTTCGAATACCCGTTCGTGTAAAAATTTTATTTTTTAAAGAAATGAAAATTGTTTAATTAAAAATAATTATTTGCCTCTTTCAAGATTTGTCTGCTTATGGGTACATATTAGTAAATGCAAGTAATTAGAAACTACTAAATGCTTCTAATATACAATTTCTGGTATAAAAGTTTGTCTTAAAGTCTGTAAATTGATTTATTATCAATGTAAGCTCATTGCCTTGCTATCATTTGTAAAATAATGTAATACATGTTTAAAAAGTAGCATCTTTATATATCTATTATCTGTTTCTGTCTTTAATTATTTATCATCTCACTGAAAGCCAAAAATCACAATATGATTGTCAAATCAAAGAATATAAATTATTATTTACATTAATAAATTTCAATTGAATATGGAGGTTTTTGAAACAATAAATGTGTAGGTAAATAAACATGTTTAGGATTATTTTGTATGTGATATATCCGCATCAGATCAGTCTGAAATATTAAGAAGTAAATCAATTGTTTTAAAAGGTAACTGGTGAGCAATATAACAAAAAATACTTTAAATACATTTTACTCTCCATCGTTTCGTCCTTTTAATATAAAGGCAATTATTAAATATTGGAATATAAGCATCACAAATGTGGAAAAAAACAAATATTCTTTAACTTCATCTTCAAGATTGCATTATTAAAATTTCGAAGAAAAATCATTAGAGAAATCTTTCTTTTCCCTTTCACCAGTTTTATCTTTCTTTTCCCTTTTCCAGTTTTTAGGAAACTACGAAACAAATTTTAGTCTGGAAGTTTCTAAATGTATATGCGAAGGTAGGTAAGAATTAAAACGAAAATTAATCTTTTAAAAAACGGAAATGAAATCATAATTTTTGAAGACATGTCGATATTCTAATCATCTCTGGAATGGTGCGACATGAGTTGTCTCCAGATATTTATTAGTCACGTTTCAGGTAGAAAAAGATAATAATTGAACTTTTTTTTCTTTGCGTAATACTCAGAATACGTCATTTTAAAAAAATCAGCTCCGAATTGTGATGTAATAAAAATTTCCTATGGCTTAGCTATGAAAATATCTATTTTAACATTTCATAATTAATAATGAGGGAAAATTGAAAATTTTTACCAAATGTTTTTGAAAATTCTTATGATCGTTCTTTCTAATAGCATGATGACTAATCTTTTGAAAATTAATTTAAATGATTCTTTCTTTCATTTTTTTCTTAATAGATAAAAAAAATTATATCATTAAAATTCTTTAAAAAATATAATTTATGTAATATTTGTACCTTTTGTAATGAAAACTTTCAAAAAACCATTGACAAATTCTTTTTCATTATTTTCTTTTCAGTTTTGAAATGAAGTTATTGAAAATATATTATTCTAATAGATCATAAAGCTACGATTTTAAGTCTCACAGAACCATTGATAGTTGAAATTTTATAAATAAATAAAAAAAACTTACATAGTGAATAAAATTATCTTATGGTGATGAATCTGCTATTAAGAAACAATTATATTTTTAAATTTGTAGCATGTTTTTCCATATTAAACAAGTTATTTCAATTTAATTCTTAAACCTATGTACAGTATTGTCCAGTGAAAAAGCATTATTTACATTTTTTATGAATATTGCAATTAAATTGGCCAAAGAATACTGTTTAAATTATAGTAATTTATATCGGTTTGCGTTAGGAATGCTTGTTTTCATCACTAGTTAAGATCTTTTAAGTGATAATTTCTATACCGCACAATAAAATCACCAATATCATAAAATATATGATGAAACGTTTACATTTATCACTATAATATCAAATAGGATATTATTGCTTAATTGATTTTATTTTTTAAGTGTGCGTGGAAAGGTACAGCGAGAACGGGTTTTTCCCCTCACAATACACCTAAAAGACCCTATTATATTGAGACAATGGAGTTGAAGGCACCATGAGATGTATCTTTTTACTATTAAGCTCATCAAAAAATTTTAAGCCAGAGCGAGCAGTGTGCAATAGGGTGGAACGAAAATAGCCTTATTATTATTATTATTATTTTGGATTTTAGTTTGGTAATAGTGCGGAACAGTTGCCTTTTAAGTTCAAAAACAATATTTAAAAATTTGGTTGCAATATTACATTAACTCAAGGTGCTGCAAAAACCTTGCAATTTGTAAAAAAAATTGAAAAAAGGGTAATTTTTTTAAAAGGCCTTTAAAAACATAGAATTGTAAAAAAAAAAAAAAAGTCTTTTAGATTCAAAAACAATATTTAAAAATTTCTTTGCAATATTACATTATCTTCAGGTGCAGCAAAGAGCTTGAAATTTGCAAAAAAATTGAAAAAAAATAGCACTTTTTAAAAAGGACATTTAAAAAAATTTCTTAGATTTTAATTTGTTAAAAGTAGTGAAAAATTAGCTTTTAGGTTCGATTTTTTTAATTCTGGTTTCAATATAATAATAGTTCGAAGTGCCGAAAAAAACTTAAAGTTTGTAAAAAAAAGTGAATAACTATAAAATTTGATTAAATATTTTTATGAATTTTTCGTTCTTATAATGTTACAAAAAATGATTTCAAATGTATATATAAAAATTACAACTGTAAAAATTATTAAATGCGAATAATAATAATAAAAAAGACTTTTATGTCCAATTTCTGTATCCTTAATGGTTACAAATGTTACAGCTGCAAAACGTTTGTTTCTATTTCATTGCCGCATTAAACAGTTTTTAAAATTAAATTTTGGCATATTCACATGTGAATTAAATTTTGCTCTTATGTATCCTTCTCTTGCGATTGAACGCGCAGACATTTTGAGCCGATTCCGCCACCAGTCAGACAGCTCTTTCCATTGCTTGCATGTGACAAGGAAGCCAGGTAAAGTCGATAACCAAGTCCCCTAAACTATTTGGTTCGGCTTCAGATGCCTTCTGTACAGGGTGTCCCATAAATATTGGGACAAACTTTAAGGGGAGGTAGGGGACATCGCAAGGATTCAGATTTGCATTGCAACATGTGGTCCGAAACGCCTTCATTCGGCGCTAGGTGGCGTTGTTCACAGTAGCATATAAGGAAGCAAACATACAATTTCTCAGTCACGAACTTCAGATTAGCACACAAGTGTATTGAATGCGGTGGTACACACCCAACTAGGAGCCGCAGTATCACAGAAAAAAATTCAAGACCCGGTATGTGTAAACTGCAAGAAAACAGGTCATACAGCTACATGGAAAGGCTGTATCAAATTCCCCAAGCTAACAACAATAAATGGAAGACCCTCCTATGCAGACATAACAAGGAATCATCAAAGAAATCAAGACCCTCAACCCCCCGCCCCCCCACCTCGAAAACAGCATACGAACCTTATGACTATTAATGAAGAATTCCCCTCCTTACTAGAAACCATGGAAACACTAAAAGAACTAAGAGAAGTACTTAAAGAATTCTCTAAATTAATAGAAGCAGCCAAGCTAGCAACGAAAACAGATAACAGAGAAGAGAAAAAGATGATTATCCTCAACGCTCTGATCGACTAAGTTCCACCAAAAGTAAAGTCAGCCCTCTACAATAACCCGACATCCTGATTGGACACCTACGAACAATAGTTTATCCCTCACTGAACTCAGAAAACCTTCCTGCATCACCCTCTCCTACTCCCCTTACAGCTGCTTTTCTATTGGTCAAGACATCACTCCCACTCTCCCTCACCTGCCATGCGAATTTTCTCCGGAGGACTATGTTTAGTTCTTCTTCTTCCACTTTTACCAGCTGACGTTCACAGCTCAGGGAAATTTAAGTAAAGCCAAGTCTACTCATTTGCAAGGTTTGGAGGTAGCCCATCTCGGGCGGGTACTCCCTCAATCGTTGTCATCTTGTCAATCCCTCAGTCATTTGAGCTGCGATCGCCGCAGATGGGGTGCCATGGGTATTCCCGCCAGCCCATAAATGTGCATGGTGTTAGTTGAACATCCCATCTCGCGTTAAGTACGCTTCATCAATCATTTAAACGTAGGATGGGAAATTCTTATCTTGGCAACATTAATCGAGATATCACCATTCAAAACTTTCACGAGGTAGGTAATCTGCGGGGAGCAGTATCTGTACGCTTTGCAGATGGTATGGGTATAAGCCTTCACGTTGCAAAACACGATGAACATTATTACGAGATCCTCCAACGGCAGTAACGACGGCTCATACGCTGGCACTCGGATTCCTTCTAACGGTATCCAACACATTTTCTTCCATCCTGTGAGTTAAAGTCACTCGTCGCCTGCCCTCACTATTTCTATTACCTCGTAACGACCCATATTCACACAAATTGTGATACAAATTACTGAGCATCCGGGGGTCTGGTGCATCTCTCTGTGGGTATCTTTCCCGATACAACCTTTCAACCGCTCTTGCACTTCCTCCTGCCAATCCATAAATCAGGTTCATATCGAACCAGCTCCATGTTCGTGAAACGTTCCATACTCCTCTGCGGGCGAGCGCAACGCAAATGACTGATGGATTGCAGGTCTGCTTCCTTATATGCTACTGTGAACGACGCCACCTAGCTCCAAATGAAGGCGTTTCGGACCACGGGTTGCTATGCAAATCTGAATCCTTGTGATGTCCCCTACCTCCCCTTAAAGTTTGTCCCAATATTTATGGGACACCCTGTATAATGGTTTAACTTAATATTAAATCGCATAGGTACTTGTTAGTTTTATCGCTTCTTGTCTATTTGATAGATCTGATTAGCTTGCCTATTTTTGTAAAGAACACTGTTGCTATTCTGTGTTGTCATTGCCGCCATTAATCGTTTTAGATGCACTGGTATTTTTAGCTCGTTCTTGATTAAACTTAACTATCATCTGTAGTTCTTTACTTGTCTTGCTTTTTTCTTCCTGAAAGCACTTGTGGTGATAATATCAATATTATAATAACCTATAACCATTTTCCTGCTAGAGAATTGATTGCTTAGAACCTTTTATTTCATAATTGACCCTATACAAGTCAGAAATCTCAGATAAATTTCTAGCTTCTTCTTTAAATTCTGTGAGGTTGGAATCAAACTTATCTGAACATTTTCTGCTTTTAGACTTTAATAAATCCTGTATTTCGCATGAAAACTTTTATCATTTGTGAAATTCTTTTGCTAGAAGCAAAAGGAATAGAAGCTCCTGACTATATTTATTTTATTATGGGAACTAAAGTGTCACATATTTCGCTTACAAAAGAATCCTTCTGCGAAGCAATTTTGTTGTTAAGTCTAATATAATATAGATTCGTCAATAAATCACTAAATTTCCCAAAAATAGAGCCCTCCGATATTTGTCTTGTCTTTACTAATTTAGACTGGGCCATTTTTTACTCACAGCAAAGCATACAAGCACAAACTAACAAATTAATTACGTTAATCAGATGCACAATAGACGGAGGGGAGACGCCATCGCAACTGAATTCAGCAAAACTACTGATTTGAAACAAGCTTTGTCCTTCTCACCGGACGCAGACAAATATCCTTCTTACCTCAACAGCAACCGCTCCGGATAAGACTCAGTGCCATGCTAATTCAATATTAAAACTGTTTTTATATTTCTATACATGTGTCAACGCTTATTTAAAGCTTTTTATTTCATAATCGAGGCACACAAAAATCCTCAAAAATTTGCAAAAAGTATGTTAAAAAAGTCTTTGAGGCTTCTCAAAACATACTCTAATACTTTTTTTTAATAATTTTTATTTATCTTATCTATATCAAAAGGCAACGTTTCCGCACTATTACAAATTAAAAATCAAAATTTGATATTTTCGTTCCACCATAGTGTGCGAGATAGATGCGGTCTTGGAATAGATTACTTCCTTTAGCAAATACATTCTGATGGATAGGGTGGAGATAAACTGCAAGAATACTGTAATAATCCTCGGCAGTTCCCTTCAAAATGACAAGTGGCTCTAAGCCAAGACATCTTGTCGTCTATCATCGCATAGATCTTTCCATGTTTTAAGAGGAGAAAGCAAACAGTCAGCATGAAACGCGTCTGCCGATTTCCATCCGATGAACGCAGCTTAGAAATAATGTAAATGATGATTAGTCAAACCAGATTACTTGTTCCCATTTCTGTGTGCAAATTTTGGGGATCTCGACGACACTGTGATGGTCTTATTCCCTTTCACGGATGACTAACTAATTAACTATTTGGGATGGCTATTTGTCAATGGCGGTAGCGTGCTGTTCCTGTTCAATTGTTTTGATGGATATGAGGTTTCTAAATTGGTTGTTTGTTTCGGACATTATCTTCGGAGGCGCAATTTTTTTTTAAAGCTATCTTATTGAACTCTTGTCTATCTCTGCCAGTAAACTCAGACTTCAACCTTTTATTATGTTTCGTCAACGATACCTTTTCTAAGTCTGTATTGTCTAACATAACTTTTGACAGAGTAATCTATGAAAGCCTAACAGAAATGGTTTTTCTAAATACAGACGGGCCAGCGAGACGAGTTCTATTAATTGAGCCTCTCTGCATGTGGAATAATTCTGAAATAAGGACACTTTTCTGAAGATAGAGTTTTCTCATACAATTCTTACACTCGCAAATGCCCCATTAATACTTTCCCTGTCGATATTGCTAGATGGCAGATAGTTGTGACTTGTAGAACTGTATCGGACTGGCAAAGTACGGCGAACTTCAAAACTACTATTTTCTCATATCTATCTGCACAGACCAAAAATAAATTGGTATGAATAATAACCGTGGTATAATAATTCGTGGTATATTTATAAAAATATATCACGAATTATTCATTTATGAATATATCTAATATTTTTGTATGTAAGGAGATCTTACTGAAGCACCAAGAAACAATGATGAAAATAACAATGAAACACCATTATTGTAAATTTTTCTTTTACCACTAATATTTTGCATAATCATAATCTGTAAGAAAAAAAAAAGAAAGCTATATATGTTGCCCAGAAGCATAGCATTTAAAATAAGGTTTACCAAATCCCTTCAAAGTAAAAGCAACATCGACAATGATTTAATAAATGCAATAAAAGATTTAGAAATGTAGGATATATGAATGAACAAGGGAATTTAAAAGAGTTACCACTGAAACAAATTTAAATACAGTAAGTTGAAACAAGTATAAAATCAAAGAACTATGTTAGCAATTCTTGATGAAAATTTAATGACAAAGTGAACACGCATTTATCCATGAATCAGCCCAAAATTATCATTTCCTTAAAAGTGGCATTTCTAGAGGGCTTTATTTCTATAAGATTACTACTTTTTATGTTATGCAACTTCGTATTTTGCGTTCACCGTATTTCCTCAATCTGTTTTGTATCAAAAATCAAGTCTAGCAAATTTACTGAATATCACCATTTAATTATTTCAATGAAAGTTAATAATATAATAATCGGCCAAGCGAAGAATACAGCTTTATAAAATAAAGTACTCAAAGTAATAAAAGTTCACAAAATTATTATAGTTCTTTTATCTGCTTTGACACAATTAATGTCATTAAAACCATTAAATCACTTTGCTTTTCTCCACTTCAGAAAATATAAAGCGCAAGTACATTCTCTTATAAAGAAAACTTTAATAATCAAAATATGTCCTATGATAAGAAAAAATTTGATCCTGGAAGAATTACGTGGTTATTATTCTTGTAAGCATGTGTTTTAGAGTTTACTTTTTTATAAATACATTTTTGTTCTTTAAGCAAAGCATTTTTTTGGAAGATTCAATGTAATGGAAAAATGAATTATCTTTGTCAAAATCATTTGTATGATTTTTTTTTTTTAAAATACTAAACTTGATTGACTTTTATTGGTTAACATAACATGAAATCTAGTAGAAGATTTAAAAACAATTGGATGAACAACCTTAATCCGATGAATTTTAAATGTCAGAAATATATATACCGAATATAGTATCTCAAATGTCTGGTATCAAAAAGTCTTTTAAATATCAAACAAATAATTATACTTCGTACTTTTCGTATTCTTTTATGAAAATATTTTTCCAAACAGAATTCTTAAAATTCCTCGTAATTGAAGATTCATTGAAGGATCATCAGGATAAAATTTCTCAATGATTCTTGAACTTAATGTAGTCGTTGCCATTTCGCTTTTCAAAATGTAATATAATGGCAAAAAGTTTTAAGATATGCAGGAAGAAACATTATTTGATGTTTGTGTATCTCTTATGAGATGTCTTTTCATGTTCCAGATCACTGACTTGGAAAATACCCACAGTGTAATGCTATTTTGCGGTGTCATATGCCTTTAAATAGAATATTTCATATTTTAAATTGCGATAACGTTATTCACATAAATATGTACGAAATACAATAACAAAAGATCAGGAAACATTGATGGGATCTAATATTTGTTGATTTATAAAAGATGCGTGCTTATAAGGAATAGAATGAGCCTGTTTTTAACAAAAAAAATTTATTAGTGCAAATTGTATTTCAAACAAATTGAAGCATTTTATTGTAACCTCTATGATTTATTTGACATGGATTGTATTCTCACTAATATATATATATATATATATATATATATATATATATATATATATATATATATATATATATATATATATATATATGTGTGTGTGTGTGTGTGTGTGTGTGTGTGTGTGTGTGTGTGTGTGTGTGTGTGTGTGTGTGTGTGTGTGTGTGTAATGACATTTTAAACTCTTAATTCAATCCAAATTAATTTCCAAGATTTTATCCTAGTTTAGCCCATCGTAACTTCATTCTAAAATATTCTCTTATTTGGTGATCCAATTCCACTTTTGGTTTAATTCATTCCTCTATAAAAATAATGCGCCATCATTACTACGTGTCAAGAGAAAGTGATAACTTCGGTTGCCCTTGAAAAGGTGTCAAAGGTCATCACGTGTATTGAATTAGCGCCTGGCTAGAAATCCTATGTTATATAAGACTAGTCATCATTTGTTCGTCCCTTTTTGACTTCTGTGTTTGTGCAGCGCTGCGTCTTCTTGTTAATAATTATGCTTTCTCGAAATGGATATTAAAACGAAATTAAAAATACCAAGTTTATTCGCTGATTCGAACCTGCATTATTACACCATAATTCTTTCGGTTCCTTCTATTACACCATACAAACTTATCCTTTATTACAAAAATTTATTATAAAAAAACTAGAATGACTAACATACAGTTGTTTCGATATATTGTAAAGCCATTTATAAATGTTTTAATAAAATCACTATGTTAGTAGATTTTAATGTGAGCAAGCGCCCTTGGTCACCCGAAGAATATCAAAGTGGCATTCTGATTTTCTTCGTCAATTAATCAACCCTTTGGCTGTCAAACTACAGACAAATTTTGCAATTCTAACTGTGAAGATTCAATATCTTCAAATTATTTTCTACACACGCTGTGTTTGATGTATTTGCAAAATTCATGTTGAACAGTAATGGCAGATTTGAATTCATGTAACCAAAGAACACAAGGGGTATTTTCTTGCGTTGACAGCATTTTGACAAAAACGGAATGTAATGTTACTGTTTTTGCATTAGTTTCTCTATTTATTGCACTAAAAAAAAATTAAGAACGCGATTTTTCCATAGTAAACAGTTTACAATATCATATCCAATTGTTCTTTTGTAATTATATTTTATGTTTAGTGAAAGACTTTATGTCCACCTTGTATCCTATTTAGACTATAGAATTTTTAGAGAATTTAGATATAAAAATAATGATAATAATAACTTTTCAGCATAAGTTTTTCAGTAGTGTTTGCTTTTGTGCGGAAACCTTATCATTCCCAGTAGATGTTTAAGATGAAAAGTAATATTTCTTTTATTTAAGAAGTTAACCTTATAATAGTTTTCAAAAATAAAATTAATGTATAATTAATTATCATAATGTACAATAGTAAAATTAATGTACGATTAATTATCATAAAGCAAATAAAAAAGAAATCTTATCGACTTCTTAATAGTAATGCTCTTCATAAACACGCCAAAAAGCCACATTTCTACCCTGATTATTTTTTCTTTATTTTCGTAATGTGATGCTCTTGACCCTCCATATATTTAAAAAATTTAATTTAGAATTTATGAGATTTCATAACAGATACAATTTAATTTATTTGGTATTTTTAAGAAAGCATGAATTTTTTCATCAAGTTTATACATAAAATAATTTATAAAAACTTGCCATGTTTTAATTTAAAAGTTAACGTCAATTATATGAATTCAGAGACAGTTACTTCATAGGACCATTTTCTAATCACATCTTGTTATCTTCAACAAATGATTAGAAGTTAACTGTCACTTGCTTAAGCTTATCTGAACAGACAAGGACTAGACATTCTGTTACGGGATGGTAAATTAAAAGAATTGACAATTTAATGGACAGGATCTTTCCTTTAACACTGGAGAATCGTATCTCAAGAGAGAACAGCATTAATGTCTGTTTTCATATACTTAAACTCCCGTGTTCAGTTCTTGATCTCGTTTTTCCTATTGCGAATATAGTTTCAATCATTTATTCATTCCTTCATTTATTTATTTTTGCCTCAAATATTTTAAAACTGGCAAAAAGTATATGTTTAATTTTATTCAGTCATATATCTGATTATTTTTCCATTTTGAAAATAAGAATGGAAATTTTTTTTCTACTTTTTCAAATTGTATATTTTTTTTTACATATTATCAAAATAATAATTTTTTTTTTTCCAAAAGTGTAACAAAATTTGCCTATGATGCACATGAAATTTTTTAAAAATATTTTTAAAGAAAGATGTAAAAGGTGTAAAGTTAGCTCAATGAAATGCCACCATAAGAATCTTTTAAAAATAAATTATAGATAATAAAGAAAAAAATTATAAGTTAATAATTAATTTTTAGCCAAAAAAAAAAAATTAACACATATAAAATACTGCAAACCTTCAGAATTTTTAATATGGAAAAACAAGGGTGAATTCATATATTTTACCACCCAATTTATAATATTCTTTTAATTAATCTTTTAATTAATTATTTAATTCATTATCTTTTAATTAAATTTTAATCAAGAAGTGTATTAATAACTACACGTGGATGATGTTGTAATGAAAACTATATACTACAGTTAAAATAAATACTATGATATTGATTGTTTTATTAGCTTGGCTAATGCTAATTACCGAATTTTTAATTTAAACACTGAAATGTCCAAATTAATTATAAGCCTTATAATTCTTAATTCAACAAAAAGTGTTTACCGTTTGCTTTGGCTATCATTTTCTTGAAAAATCATAGTTTATAATTCTTCACTATAATTTTAATTCTAGATTTCACGGTTATATAAGGCATTGCCAGATGAATTACTTTACACCGAAATAAATTCATTTCGTTTTCATCTTTTTCCAAAACTATTGATTTTTAATAAAGCAAGAACAAAATCCGTTCTACATTAAAAATTTATAGAAAAGTAGGAAAATTTTAAAAGCTATATAATCTTAAGAGGTTTCCTAATCAGATTAAATTATGATTCTTATTTTATTATTTTCTTTGATTCTATCAAATATTTGAATAAAAGTTCAGAATCTATCTCAATCTAAATATATATATAATTAACCCATGTAATGCTATTTATAACCATTCGATTACTTTTAGAAAAATGTTTAGGAATGTCATGATATTTTTGAATTTATTCAGATTACTGATAAGGATTATTTTAAGAGAATTAATGAGAACATGAGCTCCCACGCAATCTGTTTCATCTAATCGATTTTCAGTCACAATTCTTCAATTATTACACACAAATATTTTACAAAAATACATGAAAATTACTTGTCTACTTATTTACCTTCATAGAAACAAATTTAAATTAAGAATCTAGTATTTTATATTCCACTTCTGTATTATTTACTCTGATACATATGTTGAATTATTCATAAAAGATGGCAGTGTTGTTTCTCTTAATAGATACTTAGAGGACCCTAAATCCTATAGACCAATATATTTGCTAACAACAACAAGTAAAATCTTGGATAGACTGATAACTCAGAGTACAGCTCTTATTAACGACACAAAATAGGCTACATCGGGATCAACATGCTTTTAGATATAATCACTCTTGTGAAACAGCACAAAATGCACTATGGAGTAAAAAGGTGCGGTGAATCAAAAACTAAAGACAACAGTTATATCTTTGGATAGAGCTGGAGCATTTGATTCAGTATGGAGGAAATGCATTTCATATGCCCTTATAAAAATGAATTGGGCAAACAACCTTTTTGAAGTGATTAAAGATTACTTGAGTGAAAGACAATGTATTTACCTAGATGGAGAGAATAATTGAGACTTTATAATGAATAGAGGAGTGACACAAGGTTCATGCAGCGGGCCGTCATTCTGGAACTTGGTTATGAATTCTGCATTTAAGATCAATCTTCTAGAAAACTGCTTTATACAGGCGTAAGCCGATGATGTGCTACTAACAATCTCGGGAAGAACAAAAATGAATTGGAAATCAAAGGAAAACGAATAATTCATAGGCTAATAAAATGGGACAAACTACATAAGCTTGAGTTTAATAAAAGTAAAAAAAATCATTACTATGCATATTACATTTGGAGAACGTTTAAAATTAACAAATCAGCCTAACATAAAAGTGGGCAATGACAATATAAATGTGTCTAATTAAATTAAATACCTGGGAGTTACATGGGACAGTAAATTAACATTCATGTCGCATTTTAGTAAAGTCTAGAAGAAAGTGTATACATTAGCATATAAACTAGTGACAGTTGCGGATAAATTTTACAAAATGGAAATACCATCTAAGAAGAATCTACACTGGGGCCATTGAGCCATTTCTTCTTTTCGCGCACGGAGCATCGGGACATAGGCTAAATCTAAATAAAATCAGAGAAGCATTAAATACAATCCAACTGCGCCCTCTCATTATTACGTCTGGGACATATAGAACCATTTCTACAGAAGCTCTTCAAGTGATAATGGGAATTATGGCAATGGATTTCAGAGCAACGGAAATATTAACTAAATTTCCAATAAGAACTAGTAATAAAGTTAAAATAGGAAACAAATGCTTCAGCAATAAAGATTATGAGATGTATTTTGACAAATTCAAACAACTCTCTTCAGAATGGTTTATTCATGGCTTTCAAATTAAAATCCCAGACATGGATGGAATAGAAAATTTTACAGATGGCTCAAAAGATGAAAATAAAGTAGGAGCTGCAGAAGTAGTATACTACTATGGGAAAGTGATCGATAAAAGTCTTGTTAAATTATCGAACCATGCCACAAGTTTCTAGGCAGAAGTGAAAGCTTTAAAGATGGCCATTGAATATTGTGAAAGGGCGGAGGACAGACAGAATTTTTCAGATTCTCTGTCAACCTACAAGCCATACAATCATCTCAAAATTGTAAATATGGACGATAAAAAGAAAAGATAAGAAGTGTTAAAAATAACAAAGGGATAGAATTGAATTGGGTTAAGGCCCATATTGGGATATATGGTAATGAAAAGGCGTATCAATATGCAATGTTGGTGGCACAGAAAGACAGTGTTTATGTAATTATCCCCAAATCAAATGGTGTCTTAAAATGGGAATTAAGAGAAGAAATAAAGCTGCAATGGTTTGACAGATGGTATATGTTCAAAAAAAGGAAGAGTAATTTATGACTTTATTCCTAATCCAGAAAAAAAATAAAAAGATACCTTCCACTGGTAATCCAAATTATATTAGGACATGGGAGATTTCCTGCACATTTTCAAAGATTTGGAAGAACGCAGGAAAATAAATGCATTTGTGGAGGAATCGGTACTGTTTACCACTATTGTAAGGAATGAATAAAAATCTTGAAACTAAGAAAAATCTGAATGTTGAAAATAATGACTTAAATATAGTACTGATGGTACCGGGTATTCTTAAAACTCTGAAGGGCATGATGTGAAAAATTTTCAGATTTTTACCAACTGTTTGAAAGTGTTCGGATTTCTGTTGTTGTGAAACGAGAATTTGGAGAATTTCGCTGAGATTTTCCATTAGTAATGGTCTGTTCCTTGTTTAATAGGAAGATGAAGAGGAAGGAGAGTAATTGACCACTATGTGGTCAAATATCTCGAAGAGAATGTCTGTTTGACAAATTGGTCTATGTAAGGATGGACAATGCTAAAGATAACAGTCGGCCACAACATATCCTGTCAATACTGCTACGTTCAATGGTGGCGGGATGGTCGGCTGTACACGTTTCCCTTCAAGATCGATTTAATAAGATTACACGGGCAAATATAAATATGATGTGAGAAAAGAACAATAAATGTTGTTTCCGAAGGAAACAAACAGGAGGATTGATAAGAAATAGAAAAATCGACAGAGGAAAGAAAAATTTGTTTGCTCTTAAATCGCAAATAAGTTTTTACTACTTCTTATATTGACATCGCTTCAGTTGAGGATTCGATAGATTATAATTTTATATAAATTAAATTTCATTTGTCCAATAAATTTATGACCAATATAACTTTAATGTGTGTAATCCAATTTATAATTTCATCTAATATTATATCTTATAGTAGAGATTCGACGTCTTATGTTCGAAAAATTGTATGTATTGTTTAAATAATTACACTAAAAAATTCTTTTAGAAACTACATTAGAAATAAAATCAATGAAAGAACACTTTCATATTTTTCACGATTACTCTCTGAAATTTTCCGGACATTAAACTATTTACGTTAATGCATTTAAACTACACTGATTATTATTTTTATTTTTTTCTGTTTTTGTAATAATAATAATTTTCTACTGGAGGAAAAAAAATAAATATATTGTCGTGTAGATAAATCGTGTATTAACTAAAATCAAAAATAACAGTCTGTAATCTCAGCTCGAGACTTTATTCAATGAATTAGACCTTACATATGTTTTCATCCACAAGACGAAATGACTCGAATCTTCGAGATTTTGAAAGATATAGAAAATATAAGAACGATCTAGTACAATCGAGTAACAACAAAAAGTATATCAATTACAAAGCATTTTAAACAACTTGCCTGCAGTACTTTCTAACTATCGCTTTCAAATCATAGCATTCTACTACTAAGCCATTCAGTCCGCACTAACTTAGAACAAGTTTCTTTACAATATCATCACTGTGCTACGAGAAGTGTTCATTTTTACAAGAGAAGGAAACGAGTACTGTACTTTATTTTTTAGTATTCATCTTTTTAACATATCAGTGCAATGCATCGCGCAATGTGATGAGAAATTGATAAATGAGATATATTTTATACCAAAGTTAGCACTTTAAAATGAGCAATACACATTATTTTGGGGCTCTTTTCGGTCTAATCGATTATTTTTGGCAATATAGCGATGGTAATTATTATTACTATAACTCTAAAAATCGATTCGAAACAATTATTTATTACGTTTTAATACGATGTCTAATCGATTAGCAATATAACGATGATAATTATTAACACAACAACAATAAAAACCAATTCGAAACAATTATTTATTACATTTTAATGCAATGTAGCAAGTTATTATTATTTTATCATTAACTTTTATTAACAACTTTTGATAATTCTTGAGAAAAAGCCAACATTTTTTTTATTTATTACTGCATCGATGTTTTCAACCCACAGCTTAATTATGGTTGAACTACAGAATTATATCAAAACCGTATTATATAATGGAGGAAAATATTGAAAAATGGAATAAATAGAACTTGCTTAATTTTAATAAAGCACAAAAATAGCTACTACTTTTACACTCAGCAAAGAATCATACATTACTTTGGTTGACAAATGCTGAAGAATGTAAAGAACAATGAGCTGCAAATGAATTAGTTATTTCAGAAACTCCATATGTCATTAATTATTTTTAGAAATCAAACTTTTTGTATGATTATTTAGAACAAGAAACAAAATTTGAGGAAGGTACTTCTAATCAAAGCTTCATGAATATTGTTCAAATAGAATGTCTCATGAATAGTTTCCAAAAATAATTTCTTTTTTGCGGTCGTTCATTTTTGCCTCATGTCTAAGACTTCTTTGTGCTGGAAAGAAAATTAAAGAGGAAAATGAACTAATAAAATATTTTTCTAAACTTAGAAATTTGGAAATATCCGTGGTTTAAACGGATGGCACAAATGATTGAAAATAATTTAACAGTAATATTATATAAAATAATAAGCTCTGAATAAGCATCATAAAGTGCAATGTCAAAAGGTCAGAAATTTCAATTAATAGTTTCTCAGTCTTCTTTAAGAAAAAGAAACTGAGGAAGCAAAAAACTTAATTGATGATTTATTAAAAAAATATTTTCCAAATTTAAAACTACAGGAGGGACTTATTAAGTTACTAGTGTGGCTGACTAACTAAAATTATTTCTTACAATTAACAAAAACGAAACAAATGACTCGCTAAAATTAATAGGTAGCATTCCAAAGTTTTTTATTTTCTTTTTTATAACATTGTCATTAACAGGATAATTAAGACATCCAACGTTTCAGATCATGAAGACAAAATTCAAGATAATTAATAAAAACTATTATTTCATAATTTTGAGTATTATGGGAAATAAATATTTAAAAAAAATGAGTTGTTTTACTAAAACAATTCAGTTGCTTTACTATAATTTTGCCTCCTCAGACATTATACTATATTTAATTTGTTCATTCTTAAACCTCATAAACATCTTATTTAACATATCATAATTAATTAAGTAGTGAATATGAAGCACTCATATCTCTATATCAATTTCGGCAATTTTTACTTCAAGTATAAACATATAACTCCTAAATACATTAGTAATGATCGTCTATCCACCAACAACTCCAATTTTGAGAAATACCACAAAGCAAAACTTTGAGTGAGCAGTCGGCCTCAACAAATGAGCCGATTACGCCAATGAATTCTATAAATTAGTTAACAAATCAATCTGCGCTTAAGGTTCTTAATTTAAAATCGTACCCTCTTTTATTTTGATAGCATATATTATAGTTTCATAAAATTGTAGTTTTAACGGAAATATTAAATATAGTAATAATATATATTAATAGTATTTTTTAAATTAATGCTATTCATATGATGAGGAAACAACTGTAGGTCGAAAGCAACTAGTTGAATGTATTTTATTGAAAAAAATAAAAATATCAATGCTGAAAAGACTGTTGTGCAATAAAAACTATAACATAAACAAAAGTGATTTATTTCATACATTTTTTTTTCATATTTTTTTTTTACTTCGCTTGGCCTAGAAATTTTCGAGAATCCATGTGTGGAAAAAATACAATTATAAAATATGTTTTTATTAAACTGTTGGTCATTTTCTTTACAGCTTCCGTACTGGTTTGAAGGATTTCAATACTTCGCAATGTTTCTGGCTTACTTCAACAGTGCTCTGAATCCTCTACTGTATGGAGGATTCAACAATAATTTTCGTCAAGGGCTGTGCAATGTTTTGAAGTGTACATATGCCAGGCCTCTCAGAAGGCCACGTAAGTACAAACTATTATAAAAGAAGATATGTTGTGAATATTCATCATATAAAAAAAATCTTTTTTATTGATATGATCTGAAGCAACAATTACCAAACTTGTATTAATGCTTATTAATTTGGAAGTTGAATTCAGAGCTGATACGGAATGTATTCCAGTTCAAAACTCGTTGTCATTCATCTAATTTTATAAATAGCAAATACACAACATCATTCTTTCGAAAAGTATCAAATGAATCATGTTTAGGGAATCACTTTAATGTGAATCAAGTTTGGGATTTGAGCGTTGCTTAGGGAATGAACGAACAGCTAAAAAAGGTAAGCTGTGAATTTTAGTCGAAAATTGTTAAAAATAATTATGTTGATTCTACAGCTAATCTAAAAAATTTTGATCATACAATAAAAATAAAACCCTTTTTTGGACATATTTTATGTGTATTGATTAATGTGATGGCAGCATTGAACAACTAAAGGCCATATAAAGTAAATCAAATGTAAGTATATATATATGAAGGAAATGAATGTTTCCAGCATTAAAGTAAAAGCGGTAAATATGACGATTCTGTGATAATTATTCAACCATAATATACTATATTATTCAACTATAATATATATTATTCATAATATTATTCAACCATAAGACGCGGGAATCTTTTTTTATGGAAGTATTGTTTAGTGTAGAATAATGTAATTTTGAGATAAAAGGTGGTCTGGTCGGGGAGCTTGGCTGGTAGAGAATTGGATTTGCTTGGGTTACGAGCTCGTTAACCCCGCCTGACGAAGACTCTCCGTGTGTGTGATGGCTGGCGCACGTATAAATCTGTTTTGGTCACAAATTCCTCCATGTCGAGAGCAATTGAGCAGGGGTGAGCGTTTTTTGATCCAGGTCTAAATTACGATCTGTGAATGAGTGAATGAAATGCATGAATTAAGTCCACCCCGTAAAAAGGGTTGTGTCGTGTGTGTAGCTAAGTCGTATTTTTGACCCTAGATGGCGCCACTGAAATAACAAGAGACGCACCCTAGGCTTAAAACCACTGACTTCTAAAGTCAATGGGCTTGTCTATTACAACATGAGATAAAAGTCTTGATGACCTATGTCCTTCCCTTATTTATTTTTAAGCATTTTGATAAATAAATCGGTTATTTAGATTAGTTTACAAAATGTCCGTTGATAGATGTCCAATATGTCTAAATTGATAGAGGTCAGTATATATTTTCCAATTTTAAACGTGATATAAATAGAGTAAAAGTTGCAATTTATGTTTTTTCAATTAATACTTGCACAGATGAAAAAAGATATTCCTCTAGGAAAGATGGAAAGCATAGGTAGATTCCTTAACATCTAAGCTACTATTTTCAAATTTTTTCACTCCTTAGACAAAACTCACGGGAATGGTCTTCCTGAAACATTTTCGGATATCCTCCAATTAATTCCACCCACCCACATAAAATTGGACCTTAGAAAAGGCCACGAATACCCTGAATGGCATTCACTAACATCAATCAAATTAGTTAAAAATTATAGATCTTCGGCATAAATCTACTATTGTATCTTTTGAGAACATGGGTTTTGGACTCCTTTTTGCATTTCAACTCGCATCAAAATTTGACATGGAATTGCAATTGTAGTCACAATATAACGAATTTCTTGATTTAAATCATTACAGTCAATCGCTTGAAAGATTTGGTTCAAAATTTGATAGGAATCTATTTAAGAGGCTAAATCTATGTTCAAAAATTCATTTATATACTTTTGCGTGTATATTATTGAATCCATTTCTACTCAAAACAGCCAGACAGATAGACTTCCTCGAAATAGATTTTGTTCGACATTCGATAGAAATCTACACATTTGGTGAAATAATCGTATATGAAATTTCATTTATCTACCCCAGAGTGTTTTTGAATTACCTTTGTTTCAGACAGACAGCCAAAATGCCAAAAATATATTTTTCGGACTATGACAGGTTCGAGACGAAGAGTTTCATCAAAATCTCGAGTTTGAATTATTTGACGATTACAATATCTTCTTTTACTTCCTTTATGGTGAAGTAAAGTGAAATTTTGAAACGATCATAGGTAATGTTTATATTGCTATCGTATTATTTAGTATTTATTGAAAAATAAATAATGTCAAAGTACAAATATTATAAAAGTAATAATCTAGGCTTATTACAAAGTTTATATAATTAAAAAGCTTTCAAGATATTAGCAAGTGTCAACAGTTTATATTTTTCGGCAGGAACTGGAAGTGTATCTCTGCATTTTGTTGTTGTTGTTGTTTCTTATGGCGCTTGCCACGGTCAAGCCCGCTGTTACGAAGACAGCGTTTTAAGCCTGAGGGGGAGCGTCTCTTGTTTTTATAGTAGCGCCAACTAGGGCCAAGAATATGTCTTTGCTACTCATGCATCACTCATTCGCTTGCACAACCCCTTTTTACAGGAGGGCACATTCACACATAGAACAACGGAAGAAGAACAACCATGCCCAAACCGGGACTCGAACACGGTACCCCCAGATCACGGGGAAGACGCTCTACCCCATGCCAGGACGCCGGCTCTATGCATTTTAAATATATTTGAAGAAATTAGCAACGGTTTGGAAATATTGTTCTAAATTAAATGCAAGCAATAACATTTTATGTTAGAAAATAAGAATTTGTCGATTTATTCTTCATTTATATTAGAGAAAAAAAATTGTCTGCTTTTCTTAACTAATATTGAAATTAAGATCTTATTGTTGCACATTTAAATATCTAAATAATAACTATTAATTGTAAAAGGAAATTTATTATTAATTTTTTTTTTAAAATATATACTTCGACACTATTGTATTTATCGTTAATTGTAGCCATTGGCGAAACAAAGTCAATAGACTAACATGATATATTTACAAATGTTTTTTAGCGATTAATTGCTATCGGTCGGTAAGTAAAAGTGCCCATACATTAGTTAAAACCATAAATATTGCCTTTTATTGATACAAAATGTCTTAACGCAGTATATTCTCAGTAATGCGGCAGGCATCTATTTAATGAACCATCAAATTCACAAAAACCTCAGAATCAGGTTCATTTAAAAAAAAAAGGTATAAAGAACTAAAAAAACACGCAGCTTCTGGAAATTTTTAAGCTGATCGTTTTTACATAATGTTGCCATTAAATCTTTCATTTTTTAATAAGTTTAATTCAAACCTTTAATCTTTATTCCATGTGTATTTAAACAATGTCAAACTATACAAATGAAAGAAAATGTTTTATAACAGTTTTTGATTTTCAAAACTGCAACCATAAATTGATGACGTTAGACACAGTGAAAATTAGGGCTTGAAAATCACATTTTAGACTCTTCTAAAATAACTAAATAACTTATAAAATATTGCAGTTATTGAAAAACTTTAAATACGAAAGTTATTCATCTTAATGAGGTGCTAATTTGGCTATTTGGATTTGCTTTTCTATCTTATACATTAAGAAAGTTATAGGAAAAAGAAATTTTCAGCCCTCCCCACCATTTTCACCCCTTTTGAGTTAGATAACACATTTATGAACTCATCCGATATTTTTATATTTCTAACAACATATTCCAAGCCAATCAAAATGCAAACAAAATTACTCCTGTTCACACGATAACATGGGCACTTTTTAACAAAGGATGGTTTTGGGAGATAAGAATTGAAGAGAATTGAAGAAATTTTCCGGCAATCTTGTCATGAGAACCATTGCATTAGGTAGTCTTCCTATAGAAAAACACCTAATATATTTTGACTGTCTCCCAGTCTATTCCACACTTTATGAAATATGCTTAATAGACTATCATTTTAAAATTTAAAAAATCCTGTTTTGCCGATCAAAACTGATCCAGTTATGAAGTTTTGAGTATCAGAATGTTGGATGATCCCAGAACCATTTCAATATCTCTTACAAGAGAAATTATCAAATGAATAAATTCTATTTCCTCAAGTTAGCCATTGATTGGCTTCATGAAATTAAATCCAGAGCTCCACAACTGAGTTAATTTTGAGTTTGAAGAAATGGCAAGTTTTATAATCATAATGTTGACGAGCCATCTATATTTTACTAAACATTGATACTATAAATTCACTTACTTTCATTTCTTGATGTTCTCTACTTTGATAATTTATTTAGATAGTCCCATTATTTTATTAGATGAAATAAAATTTTCGGCGCTTTAAATGCGATGCTTCATTGACGTTTTTAATACGTCAATGCTTTTATAGTTTGTATCGAATTTTTTATAAATATTTCTTACTAAACAAGACTCATAGATTGATTGATTGCATGGTAATATAAATTATATATATTTTTTAGCAATAAATTATAGTTTTCGTTACATTTGTAACATTTTTCTTAACCTTCCATTGGGCGCAACTAATCTGTGAGATGAAGTCACATTAATTGAGTACTCATATATACTCAAATACTCATACGAAATATACTCAAATGTAAGTGAAAAGTTCTGTTTAATATGTTTTTTTAACTTACATTCAAAAATTGCATTAATTGAGTACATTAATCTCTTAGATGAATTGCGCCCGATCGTGTTAGGATTTACATTGCGCCCGACGGAAGGTTAATAGAACAATGTATCAATCTAAAAAAACTTTCAGAATTTTGATATTGGGTCACAAAGCATAATACATAACTTTTTCCAGTAGTGGAAAAAGTTACAAATTATGTTTAAAAAAGTAAAGTTAATTATTACTCATAATTTGTTATAGAGTTGCTGGAATTTCTTTTTAATATTTTTTCACTTGGAATTTTTTAATATTAATTTATAGTATATTATCTCATAGACTTCCGTAATAATAAATCAATATCCAATATAATGCCTTATTTTGAAGAATTTTGATTTTATATTCGAGACTTAATTAATCGCCTAGAATTTAGTGGCTTACTGATTTTGTTTGAAATTTTTATCGAATAAGAGGTAATAGAAAAAGCCTATAGATTTCGTGTCAATAACAAAAAAAAAAAGTCATAAAACTAAACAAAGAAATTAAAACACAACTCACCATCTTTCCCAAGTCAAAGTAGCATTGTATTAATTTTTCACATTTCTTCCTAGAGTTCTCTCAGAAGTCTCGGACCACCCTCATGTCCGGACTGACCGGAAGTCCATCCAGCGGTAGGATTAACGGCGTTGGACCTTCCACCAGGACATTTGAACTTCGATCATTCCATGACTTCGATAACGCCCGCAAAGGATGCAACACTAGCGCTTAATTGTCTAATGGATGAGAAATCGTTGTGGCGAACTCTTAAGAGGATATTACTGCATATTACTGTTTTAGTCATTGTGGTTTATGCATGTTGTCGTTGTATATTATCAAGTGAGTGTTTTTCAATAGTGCATGAAAAACACACATTTATCTAGTCTTTTTATTCAGATGTGATTATTAAATAAAGCCGTGATCACAACTGATAATTATTATCTTGTGATTGATTTAATGAGTTTATGAAAACTATTCCGTTCGCATTTTGTCATTATATATTATTTCACATTCAGAAATATTTTTAAACTTATTCTCAATATATACTTATTGATGTCTGTTGTCCCTGAAGTAGTGAAAATGAGCATGAATTTACCCTGTATTTATTTCAAATGTAAGATATCTCACTCGAAGGCACTTTTAATTAATTATGTGTATATTGTAATATTTATTGATGTCAATTCTATCTGTATTTGTGGTTAAGTAATGGTTCTATCTGAATTTGTGGATGCTTCTTGAATCTTATTAAATGTGATTTAAATAAAATGTTTGATCCCAAAAATTGGTTCAAATTTGTTTTTGATTTTGTAAATTACATTTAATAAATACATTTAAACAATGATACACACACGTGTTAAACCATACTAAATACCGGTTCTATATATAAATCAGAAAATATAAGTGATTGCTGTCCATCATAAGAAATCTTCCTAAAAAGTAATTGGTAGCTGCGTGAAATTGACATAAAATTCAAATGTACTCTTTAAATAAAGTTAGTTACTTCAAATTTTCCACCTAAATAATAAGAGTTTATTTATTTTATATTTATAACAATCAAATAATGGAAATAAGAATAATAATTTTGATACATTTTGCCAATAAAATTTAAAAAAAAAATATTTTTACATCATATTAAAGGACAGCAATTTTTTCATGATGCTGATTTCATTGAGATAATTTTTATCTAATTCTCAAATTCTAACTGTTTAAAATTCATTTTAGAACCACTTTGAAATTGATAAATTCAAATCAATTTGTTGTTTTACCTATTTTTTCAATGTATTCGTCTGATACTTTTAAAGTTAAGAAAATGTTTCTTTCTTTGAATATAAACTCTAAGACTAAATTTTTGCTTCCATTATTATTTAGTTCAGTATACATTTTTTATGCATGTGAAGTAATTTAAAGACGTTTGATTAATATGTGATGTTTTGCGTTTAATTTTCGAAAATATTTAATTAATCCTAATCGATGTTAAATAAGACAATAACAAAAAATTATCCACCGAAATATTTTCGTTTAATTTATAGGTAAGTTTCGATTATATATATAGGGTGATTCAAAACTTATCGATCAAATTTTGTAAGGTGGTAGGTAATATGTTAGAAAACCGATTTCACACTGGAAAGTTTGTGCGCAAACGTCATCGGCATGGACAAAATGGACATGTGAAAGGAACACAAGGAAACAGTACAGTTAATTGGTAACGAATGTGACTTTTATTCTATCAAATTAAAGTACAAGTTCATAGTAGATGCTTGAAATTGTGACCATTTACACAAACACAAGATTCACAGCGCTCTTGCATTGACCGCCTAACCTTTTCAAAAACACTTGGCATATCATGGACAATGCCTTCGGAGGTCACTATTCGTGCAACAAGGTCCGATTCACAGCCAACGGGGGTTTCATACACATGGTCTTTCATGACTCAGTATAAAAAGAAATCAATGGGTGATAAATCAAGTGACCTGAGTGGCCAAGCGATCTTTCCACCTCTACTGACACATTGAGCTCCAAATGTTCTGCTCAGGTAATCACGCGAGGCAATTATGCTGTGATCTGGAGCTCCGTCATGTTCATACCATATATCTCGGCGGATATGCCATAGGCATTGTCCGTGATATGTCCGGCGTGTTTGAAAAGGTTCGGTGGTCGATGCAACCGCGCTGTGAATCCCGTGTTCGTGTAAATGGTCACAATTTTAAGCGCCTACTGATAACTAATGTACTTTACCTTGTTGGAATAAAGGTCACATCCGTTACCACTGAACTTTATTGTTTTCTTGTATTCATTTCACTTGTCCATTTTATCCATGCATATAAAGTTTACGATCACACTTTCGTACGTGAAATCGGTTTCCTGACGCATTCCCTACCACCCGAAGAAAGTTGAACGCTAAGTATTGAATCACCATGCATGATATTTCTTAATCTTCAAAAGTTTTTTTTTTTATTTTATAATTGCTTTGTAGGAAAAGAAAAGAAAATATTTAATTTGTTATGTTTTGTGTCAATGCATTAAGAGCAGCTATAGTACATGTGAGCTTATGAGCAAGAAAGCACTTGAATTGTATATAGTTCAACGAAATGTTAGATATAGAAGCGAAGGAATGTTGATCAGGAATAAAGAACATATCTAATAAGGGCTGGCACAGCCGTTAAGAACTTATCGGCTGTTCTTAGACTTTGGAAAAAATGCTTTATAAATGCCTTCCACTTCAAAAACAGAAACATTTTATCTGCATCAGAAAAAAAAAGCAGTCGCGGAATAAGAAAGGAAGAGAATCGCAAATTATTGAATCGGATTGAATTCAATGAGCTGAGAATTGTTGTTGTGCCTGCTGTGAGTGTCATGGCAATAGGGCTGGATCTGCCATGCTGCGCTAATACAATGAACTAAGCGAAGATGGAATTAAATTGCTGAACAAATTAAACATATATATTCTAGTGACCAATTACTGGTACCTGCAATACAGAATAGCAACATGGAAGTTTAAAAATAACCTGAACAGTGATGATCTTACTAACTACCAATTCCGGCAACTGCAATGACAGTTTAAAAAAAAGTGTAACCAGTACCAAGTGTCTGACCTTTCATAAAAACTTCAGTAGGATCAATGGATTCATTGAAATGCATTTGCAAATCATAATAAATACATTTATAGTTTAGAGGTATGAGACACGGGAGGATAGAACCCAGGGCCTTTTGGTTAGCAGTCCAGTAACTTAACAGTTACACCAAAACAGCTGTTCGGGTAGAAGAGATGTTACTGGCGTATATTCTATTCACCACAGTACTCTTCCTTCAGTGAGTCGAAGGTGAGACGAACTATATGACTTTTGAGTGGTGATTTATTTTAGTAGCTGTTGTCTTAATGGGCCTGTACCCAGTTTTAATAGCGCCAAGCGTAACAAACATTATACCAACATTATACCATAAACAAACATATAACAATTATACCAAAACAGCTGTTCTGGTATAACTGTTAAGTTACTGGACTGCTAACCAAAAGGTCCCAGGTTCTATGCTCCCACGTCTGATACCGCTAAATTGGTGACCTCGGACAATGAACCTACAACCTTCGTACAGCTGTTGTGGCGCCATCTGCCCGCAATCAAAGTCCTCAGACTCACGTGACGCAGCAACCCAAAGCCGTCAGACACACTTGGCGCATCATCAGCCACACGCGCTCGCCATAACGCTAAATTGGCGACCATGCTATTCACCACAATAGCAACAAGGAAAATAAAATCAATTGTAATTAGTAAAAAATACTAATTTGAATCCATCCGTGGGCAAATCTAAGTAATTAAACCAGTATATATCTAACTATTTATATATATATTGGTAAATGATATCGGTAGAAAAATTGAATTAGTGACTCGTTTATTTTGAAAACCATAAAAGTATTCAAAAGCAATTCAACAAATATTGTAAGCAAATGTATGATGTAGCTAAAAACTAATTTCTTAAAAGAGTATTCTGAAGCGTTTCTTGCTAAGGACAATCATAACTGAAAAGTAAGCCGTAGTTTAGGAATATTTGTTGCCTCCCTATAAGTATCAAAGTTTTAATCATAATGGCAAGAGGATAGAGATGCGGAGGTAATGGATAGAGACTGACCACATTATACCCCTGAAGTTTTTCTCTTCTTGAAGGATATTTTAAGAAATTAATTAACTTATAATTTTCTACATTTACTGGAAAAGATGTGGATTTGTGTATCTCCTATTCCTAGCTCCCGCTCTGTGACTATATTTGGTTTGGCACAATGTAGTACACTATTTTCCAGAAAACTGCAACGTTGATTAGTTCGAAGAATCATTGAGACACGAGCTTCCATTTCCATTATAGTGGATGACTTGAAATTTCACACTTCGTATATTCAATCTGCACGCTGCATCAAAACTAAATTTTGAATGGATTTTAATGTTTTTGCAGTATTAATTGAAGAGAACAGTTTACAGCTTTTACATACATACTGAAATTATGATATACAGCGCCAACTGTTGAGTATATTTATAATTAATTCTGAAACTTTTCTATTAAATTTTTATAGCTTTCAAATTAGTATATCTCTGGTTTTATTTTTCAAACGAGCTCCGTTGACGGCTTATTTAATTTTAGAATAAGGGATTCCTTTTTCCGATATCTTATAAATCATAGTTTCTGTAATGGAAATTATATAATTTTAGGATATAAAGGCATAGATCTTTTATAATTATCATTTAAGCTTTATGAAAAAAACATAAAATCAGTTTAAATAAAAAAGTTCAAATTCTTAAAATTTACATCAAAGTTAAAAGTTCATTTAGGATATAATTGTGAGTTCTATGGAACAGTTTTCTTCAATCATATTTTTCAATATAAACTATTCAACAATATATTTAAATATAGAATTTTTACTGTTTTAGTGTTATATATTTCATCACTTTCTTTACAAAAAATTAAAACTCTTTACTAAATTTTGCACAAACATAAAAGAAAAATAATCAATTAATGAGAAACATTTTACATTCTTAAATAAAAATTCAAGAAAATAATATTTCTTATGGTTATAAAATATATAAAAGTAAAAACATACGTTGATTTCTAATCATCATTTCAAATAATTTTAGGAAATATCATGAAAAAATTCTATGAAGAAACGAATAACTTCTGAAATAAGGTCTTAGGAAAAAGTCAATACATCGTTGTATGCTGAAAATACATTTCCAAGTTCAGAAAATAAAACATGTAACATTACAAAAATCTTTTTTAAATTCTTGAAAGTATCTTTTGTAAAATAATTAATACAAAAAGGTTTATCTCAAATGAATTTGCAAAATAATTCAAACATAGTTGTCAGCAGAGTCTAAATAAAATTTCCGCATATTTCATTGCCGACTGTTTTGCGGAATTTATTTAAATAATGAAATAGAAATTTTAATAAATATTGCTTCCTTTTAGCAGATTTTTTTTTCATCCTAACATTCCCTTTGTCATTTATCAATATGCTGTTAAGGGTTAGAATTTAGAAACAGTAGAAATTTAGAAAGAAAATCCTAAAAGGTATTTAAATAATAATAATAAAAAAAGATACAAACTGAAAGTTTTAGCATCCAAAATCAAGGGCAAATTTTCAACTACACAAATTAGACAACTGCTTAGGGACTAGAGGATATGAGGAGAATGTAAAAGGATAGAAATTCCAAATTCACAATGATTCAAATTCAAGGAATAATTAGACATCGCTAATCTCTTAACGACTGAAGTTATTTAAATGTAACATAATCTTTCAATATTTTTGAAATTTCTTTTAAACGTCACTTAATTTGACTTTTGATTTAATATTTTCTCCTATTTTAGCACTTTTCAATTTTTAAATGTTCCGTTGGCATATCAGTTTTCTTTTTAAATTCTGTTTTTAGCTTCAGACAGTCAAAAAGAGTTTATTTCACTTGATAAGTTTGTCAATTTTTATTGAATTATTATATATTTTATCAAGCCGGCTTCAAAGTCATAGTTAATAAAAATTGTCATTTTGCCCCATCTTTCACAAATCATTGATTTTTTTACTTCTATTAAAGTTCGCAACATTTAGAAAACATACAATTTTTTCTTCCTGTTTACCGTAACTGTCATATCATCAAAACTAGAAATTAAACTACAGATTTTGAATTAAATATTAAGGAAATTGAATTTTCTAGCTCTTAAATTAATATAGCTGCCAGAATTTGTACAAACCAAAATTATTTCCCAAAAATCTGAAAATTACTAAAACTATTTGCAAAATATATTGATAATTTTATGCATGGTAATATTCTGTTGAATGATATTCTTACACCATAAAAATATACAACATCTTTATCTAAATTATGCAACTATTGCAATTCTGTATTAATAGCAGTAATATATATATATATATATATATCTTTTTCTTAAATTCAGCAAGCAGATAATCATGAATTACAGACGGTCGCCCACTTTTTTCATCATCGTGAACAGTTTAACTCCTTTTGATTGAAACTTTACAGATTTCCTTATAATCAAATCATTTATCTCATTTTGTTTGGAAACTTTACAAATTTATACATTTGTATGTGTGTGTACATGTATATAAGAAGAATATCGAAAAAGTAGGTACCATTTTCAAGTTTTTTCGGAAAATCTCTGTCTTTGTGATGTTACATATATGCATTCACTTCATTGAATCACTGTCAAACAATCGAAATCATTTTTGTTTCCTTCAGTACTGCGTCAGCTGTATGCTAAATATTTGTAATTGAAAAAAAAATATTTCGCCGCATGCGAATCATTTTTTATTCGCTTTCTTAATACTAGAAACACAAAATCAATTGAAATTTGTGGAGAAATTTGTGAAATTCACGAACAAAACGCATTGAGCGATTTAATAATAAGGAAGATTGTGCAAAATTCGAATGAAGGCCGTGAATATGTTCGCGGTGACAAAGGATATGGGTGACGGTCTGTGATTGATGATTATTTGCTTACAAAAGTTGAGGAGAATCGAGGATTCACTATTATAAAACCGTCAATGCATTTTCCTCAAAATCCCCATTTACTTCTTCATCTTCACAGGCGGCATCATTTTACGACGAGCTCATACAAAAGCTTGTAACCACCTTAAGAGAAATGTTTCAACACTCTTGGAAATTATGATAAGAAATAATTTTAGGATTGTTTCTGGGTGTGTATGTGTGTGTGTTTGTGTGTGTGTGTGTGTGTTTGTTTGTTTGTGTGTGTGTGTGTAGTGTGTATAAAATTACCTCACCTTTTTCAATTTCAATAATTAGTAAGGAAATTGCATTTTTGTTGAATGAATTTGGTTTCAATATATTTTTTTAATATTAACGATTTCTTTGCAATAAATATAAAAATTAAATAAAATAAAGAATTTCAAGGTCTGAAAAATCATGAATTTCAGTTTATTTGCAAGACTAAGTGAGACTCAAATAATTTTAAATGTCACAGAAATTTTTTGAATTATAAGGAACATTCAAATATGTATTAAAATAATGTTGAGAGGAAAGGAATGACAAGTTAATTTTGTTCAGAAAATTAAAAACGTGTCAGCCACTGCCCACCTTTTAAGGGTTAATGTTGTCAGCATAAACACGTTTCTCCAACAATATTTGGCAATATTTCATCATAATAAAAACTTGTTCAATTTTTTGGTATACCCTGCATATCGAAATGCATTGTTTATATATTTATGAATATAGAATGATTATGTATTTAGTACCTCAATCTACATTGACCCAAAGTTTATTTAAAAGCCTTTTAAATCTTGCTTACTTTTCAAAAACATCCCATTTTCAACTAGAGAATATTAATTCTTCCAAAATTAATAGAAACTTTAATATAAGACTCAGAATTAAAATTAGCTCAGTAAAAGATAATTACTTTATTTTGCATTCTCTAAGAATAGAATGAATAAATTATTTGAAATTTGAAATCATGAGAAAATTGGGGAAACTTTTGGGAACTAATAAAAGAGCAATAAAAATCACAAAACTTATCTCAACTGCGCTAACTTGCATTTTAGCATTATTAATATTCGGTAATTTCAATGAGTCAGGTCATATCGAAAACAGAAGCCTTAATTATATATTGCGTGTCACTTTAATCTAAAATTTATTATTGTTAAATATATTTTCACATCAAAATCAAAATCTTAATTGGATTCTAATCGGTTCTTTGATATAAAATAAAGCGTATTTAATTAAATCAAACTTTTGATTCTAAACCAAGTCACCAATAATAATGATTCTGAATTTATTCTATGAAATAAAAATAATTCACGTAAAATCACACCTCAACAAATATGAAAGAATAATGTTCATGTGCATATTATTGAGGACTAGCCGTTGCACTTAGATTTAGCAATTTAGGATAAGTATTGTTAAATTGTGAAAATGTGCACTCCAAAATGATTTTTTTTTAAATCTGAGAAAGAATTTTAGTTAATAAAAAATTAAATAAAATTTTGAAGTGTATCCCTCGCAATTCTTAAATTATTACAACATATTAATAAATGTTACACTATTTTAAGTTTAAAAAACATTTTTAATAATACAAATTTAAATGCGTACATTTTAAAACGTTATCAATGAAATTTTAAAATCATCTAATGTCACTTTACAGGAATAAATGTCATTGCTGTAATTGTTCTAAAATCGTGCATATATATATGTATATTATACTACTCTTTATACAAATAAGGTTTAAAAAATGCGTTGCTATATAGAATAAAGTATTGGAATACCAAAAAGAAAGAAAAGTAAAAACTTACTTACTAAACAGCAATTTGAAATTTAATAAGCATTACACAAATGAAGCACATAATTGAGTCTAAACATTGTACTTGGTGAAATATTTAAAATGCATAACAGGATGAGCATTTTATTTAAAACTCAAATGTAAAGACATCATGCAATTCAAAAGATAGTATAGGTATCATTTTCCCTGACTCTAAAGCTGATGACAGGTACATGGTGTAATCTTGAAATTAAACAGGGATTCCATCAATGGTAGAGCTGATACTTAATTTGCAGAAATTATATATGACATTCTAACCGAGAATGAACAGCTTTGCTATTCATTGAACCAAGAATGAGGCGCAACACATATTAAAATTAGTAGTTTAACAACATAGTTTAATTATAGCTGCAACATTATAAATAAATCCTTACTTGATAATCTTTTAGCATTCAACGTTTATTTTATTTATATATTATTAGCTTACATTTTGGCCCAAAAATTCTGTTATTTAACTAGATATTGATTTGTATACCTATTATTGATAATAGTACTTGAGAAGTGCATCATTGAGCTAAGTATATTAGGATTAATGAGATATTAATTAATAAACACACTATTATTTTACTGAGTTATCATTTGACGGATGTTCTCGAAAATTTACTGTCGAATTTTGGATAATGAGATTTCATCTTTTTCCGAATGGATTAATTCTGCAATATTGTCCAAGAGTAAAATATTTAAATATTATTAATCACTGAAATGAAAAGATAATGTTAATTAAGCTACAGATTAACTTCGCTAAAATAAAACTTATATATTTAATTTCCTAGTATATTTACTGAGAAATGTTATATGCTTTAATAAACAGAAAACATTGTAAAAATGTACCATTTTTTTGTTCAACGAAAATTGATCCAAAAGTCCTTGAATCATTTGACTGATAAACTTGAGCTTAACTCAAGTTTATTTAAGAATCAATCAAATGAGTCGTTTCAAGGATATTTCAAATTTTACTGCAATAATTACAAAAATATATACGCATCGGTAAACCATTCCTACTGTTAACAATACTTCTAAAAGAAAGCTTTTACACCTATTTAAATTTGATATCGGTATGGATAAATATTTGAAAAAAATTACAAGGAATTTAAAATTATTTAAAAGCTTTAATTATATCAATTATAAAAATGTAGACTTTATAAAAAAAATAATCTACTTTTAATTTCGAAAATTTACAATTAGTAGAAAAGAGAATAAATTTATTAAAATTCAGCAGT
This sequence comes from Argiope bruennichi, assembly GCF_947563725.1. NCBI lineage: Eukaryota > Metazoa > Arthropoda > Arachnida > Araneae > Araneidae > Argiope > Argiope bruennichi. The sequence continues at coordinate 114,051,782 of NC_079152.1, read as the reverse complement.
CTTATTTTAAGTAACATTGAGAATTAAATAATTAAATACAATTTTTTTCTTAAAGAATAACGAATATGTGGTTAAGAATTAAATCCATGATTGTAGATGACTCGAAAAATTCCACAAAACCGTTTTTGCGGAATATTTAAAGGATAGAATCAAATGTTTAATTTAGACTAAAATTTTCATATACAAACAATGAACAATATATGTATATTTTTCATTTTTGAAGATTTTAAATTTTAATTTTAAAAATAAGAAATAAAAAGGATCTAGGCCTCTCACTGAATTGTTCAATCATTTTATATTGCATTTCATATTTGCTATGTGCAAGACAAGCATTGCTATAACTAAGTATTTTACATGTGTTGGATATCTAAGTCATTTACCCTTTTCTAAAATTCAGATTGACCACAGATAAAGCCAGTGATACAAATTAAATGACGATTTTACAAATACATTTGCAGTTTTAAATCTACAGTATGCACCCCTTGTGATTATGGGAAATGTAAAAACAAATATTAAGTTTTAATTTCTTTTCTTAGATCTACATTAATATCATAATTAATGAAACTTCAAATGTTCTTACTGATATATTGTGAGGTCCTAGTGATATGCTTTCCTAAGGAAATGGCAAGCAACAGGAAAAAATTACATCCTACAGCTAAATAAGTATCTCTGGGATGAAATGTTGCTTTTGAAAAAAGTTGTTGAAGATTTAAAAAAAAAAAATTCGAATTTGTATTAAATCTGATATATGTGCTTAAGTCAACAACAAAAAATCCCTGACATATTTCTGAAGTATTTTTTTTTTATTTTCTTTCAAATTAATATATATTATACCAGCAGCTCTGCCAACCATCATTTCTAAATACATGACCGAAATTGTATGCTTTTGAGTCATATAATTTTTGAATTCCTACATTCAATAACTTAAGAGGTTTTTGAATTTTCAAATTTAATTGCTGATGCAAGTTTTCATATAAAGGACAATTTTAGTAGAAGGATGTAGTTGACCCCCACCATTTCTGTATCCATGCAAGTGGCGATAATATACCAACATGTCGGAAGTTTTTCGTCCTCATATGAGGTGCCCTCGGTGGGAGCATATCACACAATAAGAGGAATTAAGACAGCAAATATCTGCAGTTGTAATTGTATGTATTAATTGGGGCTAGAGATCTTTGCATATCAACAATCTCATACACAATCTTGTTTCACTGTATAATTTAAATGAATTTAAATTTCTGATTAGCAATTCGGGCAAACTCACTTTTCAGTTTAATAAACGTGGTTTTTATTTGGATTCAAAGTATTGAAAATTTTTGCATGATAGTCTACAGCTTTTTCATAATTCATCATAGTATTATCAGTTCATCGGTCAAATTCTCTTACAAATAAAATAAATTCATAAAATAAAAATAATAATTTTCTTCATTTCATTAACATTTTTATTCTTGAGATATAAAATTACGAGGTCACAAAGATATTTCTATCTTTTATTTTTTTCTCTAAATGTCTGCGAAGTCATTTTGATTTAATTCGTTTGAAAAGGAACTGATATGAAAAACACATTAGATGGATTTAAAGTTAAATTTGATGTAGTTTTATTAAATAAAAGAGAGCTTCTAAACTCGATTTTAAGCATTCGTTTTGGGATCGTATTCATCAAGAACTCACTGTCCCTCAAATTGAGAAGCGCATCCAATTAAATTAGTCTCCATATGTGGTCCTGCAAATGGCTGACATATTTTAAGGGAATAATACAAAAACAACTCACAATTTTATCATGATTTCGGAAACCATGCATCGGTCTGCCAAGAATTTCAAAATTGTTTTTTCTGACATACAAAATTCAATTCAAAAGTAAAATATGAAAATTTATATGCCAGTCGGTCAGCTTACTAGACTGCTTGTTTTTGCTGCATATAGAATTCTCAGTTCAGACAACTTGTTTTGGTTACGTCACTAATTAAAGTATCGCAATAAATCAGATTATCCGTAAGTGAATAATATCTGTGAAGCAAGGTGCAACGTGCAATGCTAAAGCGCTCGCTGGAATGCTAAGACACTCTTTATAAATATATTGTTTAGAAATATTTATGGACAGATTTATAATTTTGTAAAAGCATTTTTGATTTCATTCAACTTATTCAATCTTATTTCACTTTTGTGCTATTTTAGGAAATCGAGGTATTCAGAGATTCGTTAATTTTATTCAAATACAAAAATAGAATGATTGGATATGGAGCTTTGATGATAAGACAATGATTAACAGAGGAATAATACCTACACTTTAGATAGTACTAAAGAAAAAGAAATATAATTGGAAGATTTAATGCAAAAATGACAAGGTATATGATAATGACAAGACAATAATAATGGTTAATAGTGGAAAAATGATTGAATTCTAGATATTAATTAGAAAGAAGCAAAAGTTCTGTAATTCGAAAGAGCAAAGTTAAAATAAAATTTTCACAGAAGAAGAATGTTGAAAAGTATAAATTTGAAACCAATAAGATAAAATCTATAGCAAAGTAATAACAATAGAAAATCTTATAAAAATAAATTCTCTTGCAATGAATGGGTTGCCATTTTTTGCTCTTACTTCTTGGTAAACAATAAAAAATATGTGAAATATTTAACAAATGAAAGGCCTAAAATCTGTATTTTTCTTTAAATTCCATTTCCAATTTAAAATCATATAGAGTTCATATAGAAAAAAGGCAAAATTTCATCATTTTTTTTTTCAAATCGGCTTTTAACAAAAAACATAATTCAATAAATAAATTGAAAAAAATTAAATGAAATATCAAAAGGTATTCTCAATAAACTAAATATTAAGCTCACCAATACAAACATGAGTTAGAAAGTATTTATTCGATAAAACATTTGATATATTAACTGGCTGCCAAAATACTCGATTTGTAAACGAAATTTCAAGATTATTAAAGGAAGAGATTTAAAAATAACTTAGTTCTTACACTTATTATGAAATTATGCTGCAAAATAAGAGTAAAAGTCGAAGTGTCCGTAGAAAATAACTTAACCTTAATATTTTCAAAAATGCTCCATGGATACATGTGATTAAATATTGAAATATTTTTTACTTTTGATACAATAAGGGAATCTTTCAATCTCTGGATTCTTTCACATAACATTCTTCAATTGCAACTTTTTATAAATTGTTGCACAAAAATGATATTAAAATAGTTACAAAACTAAGATTTATGATTTACACTCTCTTTCATTTAAAAAAATCAATTAAAAGAAAATATTGCTATTTTCTGGTTTTAAATAGAAATTATAGAACATGATGAAGTGTTTGCATTCATTTTAACTAATAATATGCAACAAGATGCAAAGTATAAATTTTTTTCACATCTGAGAAAATGTTTTGTCTGTATCTCGAACTGATATTTTTTCAAACAAATGCGGAAATAAAAATTTTTATATAAAATAAATCTACAAAATTAATACCATTTTTTAAATAAATTAACTCTTAAATAAAATAACACAGTTTTCAATTTAAACTTTTTCATATTTTTAACATAACAAATAACACTGAAAAAAAATGACATTTAGTTTTAAAATCAGAGTTAAAGATAATAATAATTTTTTTTAAATAAATTTTGATAATCCTTTATTATGACAAAATAAGAAATGAAACTGAATATTGAATCATCACCTATTTTATGTGAAATATTCAAATTAGTTCTTCGTCTGCTTGGAGGATACTATTTAAAAATTTTAAAATATTAAGGAATAAAGAAATATTATTTCCTACCTTCTAAATTTAATACAGACAGAATTTCTGTAAGAAAGGTTTCTATTTCTGAATAAAATTTTTCTGTAAGAAAGGTTTCTATTCCTGAATAAAATTTTCAGTGACTAGTTTCGTTACTGTATTCAATGATAAAAAGCAATGCAGTATATTCAGAAAAAAAATCATTTTTTCCCTTCAATTTATTTAAAAGCCTCGGATGCCGGTGGCTAAACGGTTGAATAAAATAAGTCAGTAAAGCTTTACTTCAATACTGGAAATATTTAGTATTGTAATAAAAGAGATTCTTACCTATAAATAGATGTAATATATGATATATCAGAAACAGAAATAAGTGCTTTTCAAAAAAGTCCTGAAGGATAAAGTCTAGAAATTTAATTTAAATTCCAAACTTATTTCACAAAGAAAGGACGTTTCAATGTACGAGGGTGCGATGAAAAGTTTCTGGCCTGAACTAGAGGCAGCGTTCCCGGAATTACTTTGACTAAAGCACTTTAAAGTGATATCTTTGTTTAATACTTCATGCATATTTTAAAAGATTTGTGTTTGGTTGTTTTCATACCGCCCTGTATTGAAATGTTTTTCTTTTGTTTTTAGCCGAGTATCGAGAAAACTGAAGTGCGAGCTGTGATGAAATATTTTTTTTATGTTGTTGTTGTTGTTGCTAAGCTCCATGGTCTGACTACGTCAGACCAAATCCAAAAATCCGTTGACAAGAAGAAAGTCAAAAACATTGGACAGAGAAGGACGAATCAGAACCAAGAAAAGCAAAATGTGCGTCATCTGCTGATTAGGTTATGACAACAGTTTTTTGGGATGCTAAGGAAATTTTATCGTTGGATTATCTAGAAAAAGACCGTACCATCAATGCTGAATATTATGCTAATCTTTCGGATAAATTGCACTCCAAAATCAAAGACCAGGTTTTGTCAAGAAAAAAGTCCTGTTTTATCAGGACAATGCTCCCGTCTATAAGGCAGTCATTTTGAGGGCAAAACTTCATGAACTAAAGTTTGGAATTCTTCCTTATGCACCCTATTTCCCAGACATGGCCCCGTCGGACTACAGGCTCTTCCCGAATCTAAAAAAAATTTCTATTTGGAAGGAAATTCTATTCAGATCATCTCAGTAACGAATGCTTACTTTGAGGCCTTAGACAAAAGCTCTTACAAAGGGGGGATCCATGCACTGCCTCACCGCTGGAGCAAGTGTATATCTTTTTAAGGGGATTGCGCTGAAAAGTAAAGTAATCATTAAACAGATTTATTTTATTTTCCTTGTTAGGCAGGAAAATTTTCTACCCACCATCGTAATATTGCTGATTTATTTCTAGTGAATATATTTTCAGGGAATTTCAAGGAAAATCGCAGTTGTTATTTAAGAATTTAACACTTTGTGAGATTTTTTATAAACAAAATGTATCTAATTCATTTGCGACTTTCTAAATAAAAAAAAAGAAATTTCTTCCCGTTTTATTGAGCAGAAAATGTGAAAATTTATAGTTTGTAAAATCCTTTGGTACTGAGAATAAATTGCAATTTCTATTTTCCGATTTTCTATATGAAACTTTGTCCATGAAACTTTTCTAATTACATTCAAATAAAGTATATTTAATGTTTATGAATCATGGAGGGTAATTGAACTTTACACAATCATTTACAGAATATGTAGATAACTTTGACTTTTTGTTAGCTGGTCCGTAAACACCAAAATTGAATATTATGACAAAACTAACAAACTTTGATGGGGATTGGTTAAAAAATTATTTCGATTATAAAATACTTGACAGTTTAGTTTTCACTGAAATATGCTGAATATTTAGAATGCACTGAACATTTAGTTTGTTACAGATACTAACCCGCAACTGGAAACATGAATTTCCTTAAGCGGCCGCAGACATAGAGTCAAAATGACTCTATTGTTATTTTTCTTTTTTTGTCTTTTGTGAACAGCATTGGTATTTATTTTGGAAACATAATGCATTCTCGAAATCATGTAATTACCAAAATTATTAAAAATATTAATATTTAAATTGTTAAATGTTATAATATTAAATGAAGGAAAGATGTTTTAATTAAAACTTAAAAATCTTTTAATAAGTATTTATTTCGTTTAGATTTTAAGGAATTTCTCTAATATTAATATATGTTAGAATTTAACAAACAAAAATGAAGAAAACAATATTTTAAAATATTATTTTAAGAATATTTCTTTATTCTTTTTGCATTATTCAAATTAAAAGCAGTTTCAGAGACATGAAGTTAATGACTCCACAAATAACAAAAACTTTGAAAAAGAATAACGCACGTGTTCATACTTAAACTTTTGCCATTATACTGCTGAAAAAACAACTTGAAGGTACTGAGGAGATGATTGTATTCAAGGACAGCAACCCACTTGTTCATCAGAGCTAATGAACAACTCGGAGTCATTTTGACTCCCGTTTCATGTTACGGGTTAAATATAGAAGCTTCTAGATAATAGATGTATAGAAATTACATGACCAAGCAAACTGCAAGAATAGAATAGATTGCGCATTAAAACCTTTTAGAAGCAGTTTTTTTTCTTTTTTTCCCCATTGTTTGTACTTTTATATGCTGTTCAAATCGGTTTTTTCCCCTTCTTTGAGTGATGTATCTTCTGAATGAAATATTCATGGGAAAGATCCAGCTGGGGTCGTCTCCCTGAAACTATTTCACACACTCCCCAATTACCTTTTAATTCCCCTCTTCTCTCGTTAAAATTTGTACCTTGGGTAAAGCCATGAATACGTACCTACCTTAGCATCGACGAACGATAGATACGAAACATAGAATCTAGAATGTTACAAATTCGTACAAATTTTATCCCAGAGGCCGTACCCCTCGTTTGAAACAGAAACTGTTGTGCCAGGATATAATTTGCATGGCCGGTTGGGCCGAATCAGTAGTAAAAGGGTTAAATGAATCTATAAAAAGAATATGTATTTTGGACATTTCTTAAAGCGATTAACACCAAAATTTTACACAAAACTACAGTTGCAGTCTCAAAATACCATACCTAATTTCAGTGATTTAAGACATTAAATTTATCAATTACTGCGATTATATTCTTGCAAACCTATAGACTGACAGATAGGCAACCATTTGAAAAAGCTGAATCAACATTTGATAAGAATTTATAGAGTGCTAAATTGTGTATTAATTTTTTACCTAGTTCTTCTAATTTCTAAGTTTTCTAATTCTAGGTTTTCTAATTATTGTGTTCAGATGTACTCGGAGAGATGGGCAGACAGCCTTCCTCTTAATGGATTTCGTTAAAAATTTGATGGTCACATCCAAATGTAGAATAAAGACTATATAACTGATTTTTCCTGTCTAAATCAAAGAGAGTCTGATTTATATTGTTCACAGACAGACAGACGTAATACCAAAAATACGTATTTTGGACTCAGGGAGCCCTGAAATGTCGAGATTCGTCAAAATAACAAGTTAGAATTTTTGATGCTTTCTTTTATTTATTTCTTCTGTACTTTATATACTAGAAATTTAAAAAAATTAAAGATTAATTATTTTTTCTAAAAAAATAATGATTAAAATTATTATAAGAGAAGTTCTGAATAAATTAAGAAATTCTCTGACAGTGTTAAAAGACCACGCATTTTTCATTATCTGGAATGCTATTTCCTAAAGGAAACAATAATTCATATATGCGATGCAAACTGTTGCACATTGCAAGCTTTTATTAATAATTCAACACAAGTAAATTTTTTCTAAAATATGGCATTTTCAGAACATAAGCATTCAAAAATGTGATTACGTTTCATTTGTATCTCACTTGCAAGCTATGAGTTTTCATTTATTTCTTGCTGCATGATATTTATTTAATGCAACATATTTAAAATTGAAAAGAAGATTCATAAATTTTATTTTTCTTCAAATAGATAACAGCGGAAAGCTATTTTAGCATCGCATTTCTTGTGAATGCAATTAGAATATACATCGTTTTTATAAACTAAATGTGAAATTTCACAATAAATTCGTTTTGACATAACAATTCCTTTTTCCCACGGGATTCTTGACTTTTTCTAAAAGGTTTCTCTTATTCGTCTATTTTCATCATCAGTTTTTGTTACAAAATGCTTACAATTTTTATTGCTCCTATTTTTGTAAGTACTTCGTTCTCCTCCCTTTCTTCGATGATGCATTTTTGATATTTTGCTTTTTGAAAAAATTTTTTTGACCATTAAGTTAATCCCTTTTCTTTTTGATTTGTTCAAATACATTTTTGTTTACTGTCGTTTCTTTCCTCTGTATCTTGCAATCTAAATCTTCTTTTGCGGAAACAATCTGTATTTTTGAAAACGATGTTCAAAATGTAATATATTTGAAAATATGCATTTCAAACACTTAACATTCAGATAATCTAATCCGTTTGATCGTATAAAATTCAAATTAGAAATTTATAAGATCAAAATAAATTAAATTTACCTTTTTTGAATTTAATGTTTGTATAGAATGCCATAAATATTCAGAAATAGCTGCCAATGGGGACCGATTTTAAGCCGAGATTATTGGATATTTAGGCTGTTATTTTTTAATATGGGATATATTTCTTTTAAAATCATTTCAGTGGTAATTTGATACGACTTAAGCACACGAATTCAGTTAAAACAGTTTGCTGCAAATTACAAAGTGTATATAGTACGAAATTAAAGCGAAAGTGAAAATCTTACTACGGATTGAAGGATTGGCAAAATCACATGTTTGAATGTATTGATGGATAGTTGGAATCCTCCCATCATAGCATTTAAAAACATTGTTTCTGATATTACATAAAATTAAATTAAAAATATTAAAATTAAATAAAAATTGTACAATAATAAACTTTATATCATAAAATAGTAACTTTTTTAGGCGTAAGATAATACAAAAAGTATTTTTATAAGGTAATTATTTTGGAAATGAATTCAATCAATCAATTTCCATAGGCAAGTTATAACGATTATGGCTACACTTAATATAGGAGCATTAAATTGTTGTTTCTCGCTATATATAATTGTGACAATTTTTATTCTAACTTTAAAAGCCGCTTGTTAACGTTTCTGGTATAAGCCCAGGATTGCATATTTTTAGAGAGTTTTTGGGGGGATTAGCACGATTTTGACTCGCTTGCCGAAAAACTGATTGAACTTTTTGTTTTAAGTCTGTTTCTTAATTTCTTTTACATCTTCTTTCCTCTGACTGAATGTCCCCTTTGATGACATGAGGTACTCCAGAACACCTCTAATAATACTTTGCGGTTCTAGAATTTGAATAGCCCAACTGTAAAAAATTTCAATGAATGAAGCAGGCTGAAATTCGTATGATGTTTTGTTTTTACGTAAGTTAACGTTTACTTACGTTTTAACGTACCAGCCACGTACGTTACCGTTTCACATACATAGATATTTTGTTATTTACCATGGATAATCAATGAAATGCATGTAAATACAAATTATTTGTTTTTTAGCTAAGCATGGAAAACAGTTAAAGCTAGTTTCGCTGCTCAAAGGATTAATTCTTCTAATTTAAAGGAAAATATTTATACACGAATTTAAGTAACTATTAGTTATATATCTGTCGCCTTATATTCTTATTGGATATAAGTTTTACCTTCTACAAAAATCCATGCATGTTAAAGAAAGAAGGATCATTTCAGTGTCTATATCACATTTCAATTATTCAGAATATTTCACCCAGAATGTTCGCATCAAACAAATGGTATTAAAATAAGTCATATGTTCTTAAAAATAAATTTAAAGAAATTCAGCAACATTCTCCAGATCGAGATGGTAATTCACTGACAGAATATAAATTTTTGACAGCTGAGTCATTAAATGCAACTTCAGTATCTCGAGTAATTTGAAATGATAAAAAAATACCACAGTTTACTTAAAAAAGGGTTAGTACATACACTACTATAGACATTGGAGGTTAAAAAAGTTTCAAGCGAATAACAAAAATATTACACATAAGCATTACACATAAAAAACATAAACATTTTACATTACAAAAAGAAATTGGCAGGAAGCTTTGAAAAACAGTTAAAAAATATTATATATATATATATATATATATATATATATATATATATATATATATATATATATATATATATATATATATATATATATATATATATATAGGAAAGGGCCAAAATATTATGAGGCATATGGAGATGAAATTTTGTGTTTGTGTCAAATAATTATTTAATTTTATTCAAATATATTTAATACTATGAAGCGCAAGGAAATGCGGAGAATTACTTAGAATCTGAACCATCCATTTAATTTCCTTCGAGATTCACTGCGTAATTTATTACTGTCAAAAATTATTAAATTCAAAATATATATTATACTTACATTTTCATGAAAATATTAAAAAGTAACATATTCTTCACGAATATTCTTGAATCTTGGTGGTGAATATCACAGTTATCAAAATTCACTCTGTATATATATAATTCACAGAAAATGAATTTCAATTTCTACATTAAAGCAATATTTTATACATAATAAAAAAATATCAAACGATTGTTTGATTGTTTTATAAACGATAATAAAAATCTTGATAATAATTATCAACTGAAAGAGTGATAATTAAATAACAAATTATTTCTAAGTTGTGACTCTGGATGAGGTTAAATTTCAAGCAAAGTTTTGGTACGTATGAATGAACTAGTAGGGTTAAATAGGACAACAAAATTCATCTACCGTCATAAGATTTATAAATTCAAAAAGAAAAAGGAAATTTTCTGCAGAATTTGTTTTTTAGTATGTCCCGATCCATCTTAGACAACCTGCTAAGCGTTTACAAGAGGGATCAATTTTTTTCAATCATAATGTTTTTAGGGAAGTGGGTATCATAATATGTACGCTTTACTTACGCATTACGTTAGATATAGTATTTTATATAATTTAAAAGTAGTGTTTTTTTTGGTGTGCCATATTTTGGAAATGGCTAAAAAGAATGTGAAGGATAATGAATGAAAAATATAAATTAAACACACAAAATACGCTGTACAATTTTCTTATAAATAAATAGAAATATTTTTTACATATGTATTTATTTTCAACTAATTATATAGGATTTTTATAATATGTTAGCCATATTTTTTTACGCTATATATATATATATATATATATATATATATATATATATATATATATATATATATATATATATATATATATATATATAAAACAAAACTGCAAAAAAGAAAACATACATTTTAAAGCAAAAATTTTAGTTTATTTGATTTATAATCTAATTGCCTAATTATTAATTTAATTAAGAATTTTGCTAAAAACTGTTTAAAAATCTAATTATTTTTCAGTTAACTAAGTAATAATTAAATTTTGAATTTTTAAGCTTATTTCTTAAAATTAATTGTAAAAAAGATAATAATTCAAAATAAGCAGAAATACATTATTACACATCATAATATTATTATGAACTGTAGAAGACCCGCAGTTAAGTTATACGAACAATTATGTCTTATCATGTCAGTGTACAATTATGTCTTATCATAAATGTTTTCTATTTAAAAATATTATTTGTAAAACTAAATGCGTATTGACAAGGGAATATCCTTACCTTTTTTAAATAGCATATTTTATTCCAAACACAAATTGCTAAACTAATAATTTATGTTTCATGATTTTTCACTTTCATTAATTCTAATTTAAATCACCACTGAGATTTTTTCGTCCAAAACCCAAATTGATAAACTAATAATTTATGTTTAATGATTTTTCACTTTCATAAATTCTAATTTAAATCACCATTGAGATGTTTTGACCTTCCCGATAATATTAATATCATGTTATGTAAAGGTTTGAAATATTCAGGATAGCATTAATATATTTCTTAATTTAAATATTCATTAAATACGTATCATAACTTCTTATATAATCATACTGTTTCTTAAACTTACTAAAATATAAATAATATATTATAAGTAATTAAGCATAAATTATGTTATTAAACTATAATAACCCTTTCAAGAATTATTTTTTATAAAACTTTCCTATTTGAAATTTATGCATTTAGAAGTGAAGAAAGATGCTATCTGTAAATGTTAAAATTATAAATAAAACAAAAATACGTTTGCTATACGTTTCCTTACATATAAAAAAAAAACAAAAATGAGAAGCTTAGCTTTGTTTTTCACATATGCTGCAATTAAGAGAAAAAGAGAAATAATAATACATATTAAACAAAGTACAAAAATAGGAAGAAAGTAATATTATTTCATAATTCGTTGCACGAACGAACATTCTTTGCAAATATAATAAAGTAATAATATTTTGAATGTCAAACTGTAATAGATTTTAGATGTATTTATTCCCATTAATAGAAGTTTAGTATTGTAATTTTATTGAAGTAAGATTTAATGTCAATATTTGCCTTTCAAATAACTTATTTTCTTAAAATTAGTTGGCAAACATGTAATTGTAAATTTAGTTAGTTTCTTCGAATTGCAATTATTTACAGAGAAAATGAAGGTTTAAATTGAAATCCCAATTTCTGTTTGCAGGCAGAGAATTTGAATTATATTTAATTATAGTTTGAGATAAAATCCTTATTTAAAATTGTTGATTGATTATGTACGGTGAAGAGAGAAAATTAAAATAATCACAGTTTAAGATGATGAGGTTCCGTAGTCCGCATTGCTTTCAACAAACTTAATAAAGTAGAATTTCAGATGAGTAATTAGATATTTAATCCTTTGAGTCATTAGTCAATTTCCGCTTTATAAATATGGATAATAGTTACCACAAATCAATTGCAAATTGTATTTAATATTTTGTAGCGTCTGATGAATCACTTATTCGCATCTAGAATACATGCATTTCTCCTATTAAGCAAGGAAAAGGCTTAATTTGTAAAAACTGATTGTAATTTGTTATTACATGTTGCAATTGTCAAGAGGTATTTTCATGCACGGCAGCTGGTTTATTCTCAAATTTTGAATCAAATATTGGATGTAAAGGCTAGATATTGCAAAGCTGTAAACATATGTTGAAAATCTCTAGAGGCATTGATAAGGTTCAAATTATCAGTAGTTTGAATCCGTCTCCTTGAATGTTACATATTTTCGTTGAATAAATGCAAAACGACATTCTCTTCAGTTTTAAAACATAATAAGTCTTTTGTTTAATTTAAGATTTTAAATAATCATATCATTATATAAACTTTATCAAAAAAATTTCTTAGATATCAATTTTACCTTTAAAATTTTAAAATTTATGTTTTGTTATTATGGAATAGAATTAATATATTTTCTGTCAGCATTAAATTGTGGATGCACACCTTTCTTCTATAAGTTTTAAATAGAATTTTATTAAATTAAAACTTAAGCAAAGTTTTGAATTCCCACAATAATTGCTAAAATTGTTATAGAGTAAAACAATCGTGAGGGAATGGAATTTTGTTTGGCGAAGGAAAAAATATTTCCAAAATGTGCCGATAGATGGCACTGTCAGGAATCACATTGTTTGGAGGTATGCGGATTACTAATGCATGATATGCGCATCGCAGATAGAGCTGCCATAAAAATGCAGAACACCAGCTCTTTGCCTGAATGCTTCATCGTGACTCTGACTATGAAGGATCGCGCTTTGATTTTGAAGCTTTTTTTATAAGAGCGATGACTGTACACTTACAGTTATCAGGAAGTTTTGAACATTAAAATTCATAAAATAGGGCCCAATAATCACAAATGGTCTGCGAAAAATGATTTCTAAATCACTAAACCGGTTCATTTGACGTGAAACGGAGTAGAGTAAGGAAACTAGTTTTGGCTGCGGCAGTGGAAGATGTGACTACAGCATTACAAGAACAGACTAACAGTGATTCTGGAATCAGAAGTGCACGGGGAGTTGATTTCGGAGATAATAGGATCATAAGCCGCCATTTTCCAACAACGTGGCCGCCACGTTCTCCCGACTTTACCCCGTAAGATTTCTGGCTTTAGGAGTACCAAAAGAATGTTGTTTACAGCGGACGCATTGAGCATCTAGCAGACTTTAAGGCAGGCATCACACACCATATCCATTGTATCAGTACAGATACCCTTCGGTCTGTTGTGGAGCATGCCGTTTTGCGCTTCCAATTAATAGCGGAACTAAGCGGAGGGTATATCAAACAAGGGTTAAGCGGAGGTTTTTTTTTTTTTTTTTTTTTTTTTTTTTTGTCTTTAATCATTTTCACTGTTGTCACTATAAACATGTATTCTTGTCTTATCGCGAATGAATTTTTAGTAAAACCCTGAACTCTATTGCTTCCGTCTGGCTAATCATATTCCTGTTTTAACGATAACCATTTTTGGTCTTTCCACAGATAACGCCATCTGCTGGCACATTTTGGAACTTTTTTTCTTTCCTTCGCCAAACAAAATTCCATTCCCTCACGAATTGTTCGACTAAAATGTCATTCTGACCAGTAGTTTTAAAATTATGGATTTTTGAAATAGGAACTTTAATTATAATCACCCTGTTAACAACAATTAATTCTTTATCTATTTTTAACTATTTAAAAATATGTATCACTTAAATTAATTTTTCGGCCATGTGTTTCACTCTTCTTAAGAAATTCAAACAGTTTTCATTGATTTTGTAAATATATCATCCTGGAATTTTCTTCCATTATTATTAATGAAGACATGACTTGTTTTACTATAATGGGTTAATTTTTGTTTAAAATGTACTTTCAATATACTTTTGAAATGCAACTACGCTTTAACCTCTCGAATAAGGAATTACAATTTTTTAAAGTTTTTAAAGACTACTGCTATTTCCTGAAATATAACTGAGTATATAAAAAATATTATTGCTCTTCACATACTAATTGCTTTCTTATTATAGTAAATTGAGTTTTATTTTAAATCAGAGAAATTTTTTATGAATTATTTTCCGAGATATATTACTGACTATTGAAAAAAAATATTCCGTTCTACACACATATTGTAAACTCTGAACGATATTGCTATATTTTCTTATATTTTTAAATTTATTTCGATTCAGAAGAAAATTATTAACTTTCTTGACAGTTAAACACTTCCTGTTTGAAATTAAAGAGTTAAGTTTTAATGATGAGGTAAAAAATTAGCAAGTTCATATAAAATAATTTAATCACTTCATAAGAATCATAAAATGCGGCAAACCGAATGGTTGACAGTAACAGATACGTTTCAATTTAACAAACAAAATATGATGTGTGTGAATGATTTAAATAAATGAGGAATGTGTGAATGATCTAAATAAATGATGAATGTGTGAATGATGTAAATGAATGATGAATGCTTGATTGCTGTTTAAAGACGACGTGAAGGTTTTTAATCTATTTTTTAAACTTAGCTTTGCTCTATTTCAGATGTTTTTTTTCTTCGAAGCACTTAAGTGTATGCATGTAAAATATTCCTTATTTTCAACACTTAGAAAATATAATAATGTAAGAACTAAAAGTTTCATTTGCTTGAGATTTTTGCTGGAGAAAAGTACAAACTTTCCTCCAGAGTGTCAATATCCTTAACCCTATGTTTATTAAGGAAGATTGAGGGCATATTCAGTAATAAAGATTTTTTTATATCATATTCAAAAGCCAAAATTCTAGAATTTGTTATGTTTACGAAGGCGTTTTATTTTTCTTAAAAATTTGAATAGAGCAAAAATTAATAATCTCGCTACAATGGGGATGTTATTAAAGGCAAACATGCAATGAATTTTTAATACTATATTATATACCGTATAATGGATCTAAAAGGAAATCGTCTAGTGATAAAAAAAATTATTAACTTATTTATTTATTGCTATGTATTGGGAATTAAAAAAAAATCTGTAAATGTAAACATTTCGGAATAAAACAGTGACATAAAAACAATGACTTTAACCATGGAAAATAATATGATTGAAATTCCGAATACTGTGTTCTGTAAGAGGAAGATTTCACTTATGATAACCAGATATTGAAGTATGTAAAAGAATTATAAGGTAATACTTGATGTAATTATACGCACATCTTGGAAAAATTGAATACATCTATGAAAAACCAATCTACCTGAAACAAACATCGCATTAGAAGTACAGTCAAGCCTCTCTTAACGGGCACTCCTCATTTCGAGCACTCCTCATTGTGTGCATAGCGAGCAACACAACATGTAGGAAAGCGACTCGCTTAAAGAGTGATGTTTCCCAGAATGAGAGACGATGCGGCATCATGACAACATTTTCAGAAACTTTTCTATATCTTGGCTATGTGTTTGCCTTTTGTTTGCTGATGAGCTTTTTTTAAAAAAATTAAAAATGGAATTTTAAAACATATAATTAATTTAAGCTTCAAAAAATATCCGCTACAAACTGTGGCAATCGTTAAGTTTTCACTAAACAATATGAAGGATATGTATTTCAAAAATATGTCAGCTCTTGAATATGCGATGATGAGCTCGACTAAGAATTTATTATGTGTTATAGTACGATATTGTGGAGAAAATTTCGTCAGTAGAGGTCTATTTAATAGCCGCCGAACTGTTGAGTCATAGAGGTTTACCCTACTAAGGCTATAGCTATGCTAGCTGCAAATGTATTCAACGTTATGAAGTTAGACAACTTTCTTGCAAAAAAAGTATGCATTATAAAAGATAGATTTCATATTTTGTTCTTAAAAGTTGTAAATATTATGTACATACAGAAGGCTTCAGCATTGGAGCTTTATCCATACTACTGAGTATAAATTAGAATTCATGTATTAAGTTAGAGAATATTTGCTTATTGAATCATTACGCTACTACAAAGAGGCCTCTTATAAGTCTATTGATTTTCCTTCTAGAAAATCTCTGAAGACCCACTTAAAATAAAAGTATAATTATGCTGAGACCTTGTTTATCAGCTCCTACGATATCCTGCTTTTATTTCTAAACAGCATATTAAACCAAACGTTTCAATCATTAAACGTTATTAAAAATCAACTCTTTCGAATTTAACAATCCGCATTTTTAAAGAAAAAAACACAACCATACAGGGTAAACGTTTCAGAACAAATCAATAAACTTACAGAACATTTCATTAAGAACTTTAATACCGAACTTTATGAAGTTGTCTAAACAACTCTAAAACAGTAAATATATTAACAATTAGATGTAATAAATTAACTAAGAAGCAACTTTTATATAAATCTTAGATTTGCAGTAAAAATATTTTCCGTTGAGCATTAGTACAGACATTTCTTACCAATTAATGAGAAAAATTCCTGCTGCTCTAATTGTATTTAGAACTCCATAATGTTTTGAACTAAAGATGTCTTTATTAGCAGATTACGGATTTTGAACAATAAAGCTAATTAATTTATCATTTCATTCGGAAGAATATCAGAAGATTTCTTCTGAAACTATTTGATTTGTTCAAATCTAGCAGTACTTACACTGTCAGTTGAGTTTTCTATTTCGTTCAAGTTTCTTCTGAAAGATAAAGATTTGATTTTTGTAACTTTGTAATTTATTCTTAACTTTCTTTACACATTTTTGAAAAAAGTTATCATTTCTATTAGACTTTCTAAATATTGCTTTTTGAGACAATTAAAATGTTAGACCAGTTTTGTCACGTCAGATATTTTTACCAAAACTGAAATGAACAATTTTTCACATTTTATATAAAACAAAAAAAAAATGAATTATGTTATATAAATAATAATACTTTTTTAATATATTTGAGAAAAATTTAAAAAATATGATAATATACAAAGATATTAATTCTATAAAAAATTCAATAATTAACTGTTTAACAAATATATATATATATATATATATATATATATATATATATATATATATATATATATATATATATATATATATATATATATATATATATATATATATATATATATATATATATATATATATATATATATATATATATATATATATATATATATATATATATATATATATATATATATAGGAATGTTTTATCGTTTCTGCCAATGGTTTTAGTGATTTTAACAAAACTTACTACACATGAAATTTCAAGAGCTGGTTATAAATTATGTAGTAGTAAATCTAGGCGGTCTCATTATAGCTGAGTGGGTTGAGGTGTGGGCTCGTTTAAATAGCCTCAATAAACGGATCAATCGACGTTAGATTCACTAGTATATATTCACTTCATCCAAAATATCACACTGTTAAATCTATTTTAATAAATCTCTTAGGATAATAGCTATCTTTAAGATATATTGGAAATAAGACGACTAGAGAAATTTTGATAAAACTCTGTAAACATGTTCCTCCGTGCTCAAGCAAATGTTTTCTAAAGATAAATGAGCATTAACTCATGTGATTTTGATTGGAAAAGGTTGAATTTAACAAATTAACCAGTTAGCATAAACTTATACTTCAATGGTTTCTAAAAGAAAGAATGTCAAAAATGTATTTAAAAAATCAAAGAAAATATAAAAGCGATTTAATTGGATATTTTAAATGAAAGTTATGTCTTATTTTGAATTTTTAATTAATAGAAATAATTAATAGAAATTAAATGTATAATATCCTTTTTTATTAATAGAAATTGAATATATAATACATTTCTTGTGTCCAACAAGGTTTTGATAAGAATTTGATGCGTAAAAATTGGATATTCAGATATTGTTCTACAAAGCATTAAGTGACAATATTATTGGTGGCAAAAATCAAATGTTATATTTTTATATATAAAAATGCCTTAAATTATATAATTGGTTAAAATTTTATTATGAAATTCAGCGTCTTGGAAGACTTTATTTATAATTAAAACGTTTTAAAATCATTGACTTTGATATACTCACAACACAATAAGCAAAACTGTCGCTCATACTAAACTTTCATTTTAATTTATATTTTCTAATTATTTTTTATTTATTTGACACTCAAATAATTTCGCACGTATTCGTGAATTTTCTTGTAATTAGTTGTTTCATTTACAAAATTACGTTTTTTAATATTCATCACCTAGAATAGACTCTTAAAGTCGAACCAACCACATTAAACTTATACATTAAGCTGAATAATGTAATTTCAACCACAAATCATTGCATTTTATAATTTTACCATGACTTACATCGTTTCCTTTTTTTTTTTTTTTTTTTACAAAATCAAATAGAACAAAGTAAAAGGCTTATTAAAATAGAGAAAACATTATTTATTAACCAATGACACAATGACTTTTATAAATTTTATTTAACAGATAGATTACAAAAAGTAATCTGAGAAGTGATTATTCCCTTATGTTTAAATCTAACATTATACGTATAAAAATATGTCGAGAAATAAACCAAATATTTCAAAGAATTCACATGAAGGATCTATGAACATAATCATTTAGAAATTGAGATATTACCATAAAACTGAAAGTATACATTTGCATTTTATTTTAATCAAAGCTAAACTAAAATTTTATTTTCAGGACTTCACCAGGAATAATAAGTAGCATATAACTAAAACTATCTGTAAATACTTAATTAAATTTAAATAATTTTATTTTGTTTAAAAAATGCATCTGTATTTTTAATTTTGTTCTTTTAAAATTTTAATTTTATTATTATGTATTTTGATACTAAATATTTATTTTGGATGAAAAAAATTAAAAACATATTAATTAAGAGTGTTTATAAATTTTTTATTGAATAAAAGTTATTAAAAAAGAAGAAAAAAAAGAAGAACCAGGTTTGAACCCTCACCTTCCATATACGAGACGGTTACCTAGACAACCATGTCATCTGGAACATCGGAACAGGAATCAAGTTATCAGTATGTAAGATTTACCAAAAGTTTAAGGACCATTTTCTCAAAATTGACTGGCCATTGTGTTTTAATATTTTCATAACATTCTAAATGCATACTATCATCATACTAAATCTCATCCCAACCTCAGATTTCAACCCTGTGCCCTCCCCTTCTCAGTCAGGTTGAATAATCCCTTGCTGACGTGTTTATTCCATAGATTCATGAGTTGTTTACATATACATACACATCCATCCACTGATACAACCAGAAACGAGGTTCGTGTTTCGTTTCGCAAGAACAAAATGTTTCGAGCCATCAACAGTCAAACAGCCGTATTGGCGTTCGCATGCAAGACGTAAAGCTTTATGCAATGCTGTCAGAGATTTGGAGCCGAGGAGGCTTTTGGCTCTAAAAGCAACAGTGGTAGCTGTCAATGGCTTGGAAAATCAATCAATTTCGCTTGATTAATTAAGTAAATCAATTTTAGATTGTAAGCTCTGTAAGTATATAATTATAATAGCAAAAATGTATTTCATATGCATGGGCTATTCGAAAAGCGCTTAATCAAACGAAGTGGACATTTAACGCATTTTTTCGGGTAAAAACATATCCAATGTTGAATGGAGCTCTACAGTAATGCTAATATAGCGCTCTGTATTAATGAGAAAACGAACTTAATGTAAAAGAGCCTGAAACAATACTCTATAAATAAATGTTGCAGGTCCGTTTGATCCGCAAAAGATTTTCAAATAAATTAGCCTAGTGTGAAATGTTTACAATTTTTGATGAATGACTTTAGGAAAGCTTATAGTTCTATTCCTTTACATTTAAGTTCAATAGCTACGAAATTATTACAACTGTAAATTAATTTCAGCAGTATATACTTACGACGTTTAAACTTATGTTCTTTTGTAGAAAAATTATTTTTTTACGGTTCACCTATATTTAATCCATTTATCGAGTTGATACTATTGATGGAACGGTCATTCATCGAGTCTGCTTTATCACAATATCAAGTATTTACCAAATAAAACAATTATAGAAATATATTGGAATCATCAACAGGTAAAAGGTTATATTTAGGGAACTTATAGATTTTATAATCGTTCCAATAAAGCACATTTTGTAAAATAATTTTTTTTTACATAAGCACAAACTATTTTTCCTAAGTTTGCTACAATATAATATTTTTTTTTCTTCCAAAATTATTTACATGTTGTTGGTAAATTATTTCATTAAATAGTAAATCATTTTAAAACAAAATTGTAATCAAAACCATATGTGTTGCTGCTTTGATTTTTCTGCGAAATTTGAGAAGATTACTTACTATTACTTATCGTTTTCAAGCTTTTGTTGCATCTGTAAAAAACATCCACAGTTAAAAAAAAAATCACTTTACTTGCATCTAAATAAAGTAAGGAGATTTAATTATTTTAAATTTATTTAGATCATTCATTATTTTTAAATTATTAAAATTGGTGTTAGTGATAACGTGCATCATTTAATGTTTGAATTGAAAAGCAAAAAGAAATGCTGTTTGAAAGGAAAAATAATTCTTCTAGCCGTTTTGGTAAGGAGTAAAAAGATCTCGAATGAGTTTCCCAATGACTCTTTAGAATACTCGACAAGCCTTGAAGATAAAAAATTCTACAAAATCACTTTGCATTTCAAAATCGATTTTTAACAAAAGAATCTATTCCAGTTTTGGAATGGAAATGCTTTATACACCAATCTTCGCTCTCAGCAGAAGAAAATGAAATACGTGACGTTATATTGACAAGTGGTTAAAGTTGAAATTGAATTTATCAAAAGATTAGAGTGGAATGCCTTAAGCATATTCTAACATACAAATAAATAGGAAACTTCGTGAAGCTCTTCAGCCTGGAAACTTTATTTTGAATTAGTTAAAGGAATTACTTTTCTCCTCATATTTCGATATTATATTTTTTAACCCATTTTCTAATTTCTAAAATATTAGAGATAGTTATATATTATTTTTAGGAAAAATGTTTTAAATGAAGTTAAAAATTTTGTATCAGTTATTTAAGTGAATAAAAGTAATGTTGTAGAAATTAAAAGAACTAAATCTGATATTGCTTCCATTCCCATTAGTCTTATTAAAGAAAAAAATTACTTTAAACATAAATAGATCTTGATAGTGCAAAAGCTGTTTAATGAAAAATGGAGGTTGAATACTGAGGATAGTTACCACCTTATAAATATCAAATTAAAAATAAAATGTTAAATTGTTGTTGTTTTTTAGTTGAAGCACTCAATAAAAGAATGCTAAATAATAATTAATACTATATGAAAAAATAAATAATTAAAGAGTCGCATAGCTTGTGCAGTAATCAACTTGATGAAAAGATATAAATTATTTATTTGAAAAGTGAAATAGTATTTAAAATACAAATATAGAATACAATTTAACAAATTTAAAAAAAAAATAATAATATTAATGTCACATATAATGGCACCATTTAAAGTCCAGAAACGCATTCATGAAAAAAAATTATCTTCCATATTAAGAAATATTTTTGGTATAGCAGAAATACGTGTCATAATAATGCTTTTATCAAATCTTCTGTATTGGGAATTTGTCTAACGTAGTCTTTATATTTTGATTAATTTCAAAATAAGATGTCTAATAGTCTTAAATCCGATGATCCAGGATCTCTTGAAGGAGTCACACACACACATCCTGATTATTCTTTTCAAATGTATTGATTAGAAATGCACGCTAGGGAGAAGAAATTTGAGTTGGGAATCATTTTACTGAAATAACATTCTAAATGAATACATCAGCGAAAACAGATTTATATAAGGATACTGATAAAATATCAGTATATTTAGAAGACTTTCAGTATATTAGAAGTATATCAGTATATTAGAAGACTTTCAGCAACCTTATGTCAATTAAAGCATTATTTAATTGGAAATGTACACCAATATGTATATAAAGTCTAAGTTAGAATAACTTGTGAATCCGCAAATCAAATCATAAAAACTAAAAATTATTTTATAAAAATTCTATATCTACTTTGTTAAATTTGCTGCATTTATACGAGTCTTATTTATCCAGCTGAATTATACAATGATATGCGTTTTTTAGCAGGCAGTCTAAAACAGATTGTTCCAGAACATGGGCAATCGGAAAGGTAAAAGGAGGGAGAAGTTGAAACACCGGTTTTCTTTAGCTTAAATAAAATTTTATGAAGTTAGACAAAACAATTTAAAAGAGAAGTTTAGAATGACTAAAAGGATTTATAAATTTTTATGTCAAAGATTATGATAAATTACTTAAGGAGTAAATGAAGAAATGTTAAATTTGAGAAATATCTATATTTTCTCTTATTTAATTATTATAATTTTTCTTAGAATTCCGCCAAGTATGTTTTATATAAAAAAGAAATATTTTAAAAAATTTTAGGCCAGTATCTGCATTATTGTTTGAAAAAAAAAACGGCAATTTATGAGGAAGAAACAAGATTGTCGTAAAATATTTGTAAGCCCTTTTTTTAGATTTCTGAATTGGCAGATGAAAAATAAATATGTCCTAAAAGTGGTATTATAAGATTACAGAAGGAATTATAATTGTCAATTTTTGAAAAATGATTAAAAAAATTAATATTTTGTATCAAATATTTAAGTTTAATACTTTTTCCTATGCCCGTACCAAAATAATTACTAATTAATTACTAATTTTTCACAAGTCTCTGTAATAACTTTTCTTTTAAATGAAATGATAAAAGAAAATTTTAAAATATGATATTCTCTGCTTTCGAAATAGAAAAAACACAAATTTATTAACAAGTATTTTTTAGAAAAGTAATGAAGAAATTAATTAAAAAAATTATTAAGGTATTCTCTTTGATGTATCATATATTTAAATGAAATTAGAAAAATTTCTCAAAAATATTAAAATTTTTTTTTTCGCATTAAAAATTTCTTTTCTACTAATTAAGAAATAGCCTTTTATTTAAGCACGGAAAGGCACTATTTCATCTTTCTTACCTCCTCTTCCCATTATCTGGGCATGCATCTACGATCGAATACATTGTCATGTTTTGAAAGGCAAGTAAACAATTGATTTTACATACTTTTGTCACATCAAAGTGCAATTCGACACAACTATTATTGGCTCAACAAGAAGTTAAGAAATTTGCTAATTCTCAGATTTTAATTTCCAATCTCAACAAACCAACATGCTTTTCCTCCTGTTAATTTATTTTGATGGGTTTCAATTATTTTTCTAAATAATTTTCAAATGTTTGCAACAATTTATTAAAAACCAATTACAATATATGGAAAAGAACTTCCAAATAATTATATGTACAAATGTATTAGTTCAGTTTGATTCAAATTTCATTTCATTGCAATTAAATTCCATTGTTTATTAAATGAAGTTTCTAATATAAATCTATTCAAAACATATTTTGTAAAATATTTCCCAAAGAATCTTTTTTTTAAATTAACGCAATATGAACTGAAAATGTAGATAAAATGTAAAAATTATTTGTAATATTTAGTATCTCTCTCAAAAATATGTGGGGATATAGAACTATGAAACATGATTTCTTATTTAAGAGTTGTATAAATGTTAAGTATTAATTAAACGTGATATATATTTGCAACGAAATATGCATTAGTATATTTGCAAAATCACACTGAAAAGATTAAACAAATTATACATTTATGTCCATTAGTTAAAAATAATGAGAGTTTTTTACAGATAAAACTTTAAAAGTAGAACAAAAGCCATGTAAATATAAATTTCATTTATTAAATATAACAAATCTAATCTACTAAAAATATAATATTTGCTTGGTGGTATCTAAAATAAACAGGGGATATGATCCCAGGAGTAATTACCCAAAACTTAATTATTTCAAAAATTGTGAGCTGCAAGGCATCGGCAAAAGAATCCTTTTTAACTTTTCAATGACTGATTCATTCTTTTTGACATACTGTCACTTCAATTGGGTGGCTTATTTAAACTTGAAATAAAACATATTTTTTCTCAGGTCATATATGATTGATCTGAAGTGCGTACATTTGCTCTGGAGTACATTTTCCTTAGTATATGGAAATATACTTAATTTATGAATAAAAGCCTAAAATGCTGATTTTTTTAAAAAACATTTTATAAATTCTTTGAAAATAAAAGCATTTTCTTTTCCCCTTAAACTAAAACTATTTTCATTTCCTTCTTAAATGATACAAAACCATTTTGAGCCGAAAAATTGCTGAATACTTCTCATCCATACCAAACTCAAAATATGCAAAAACTTTAGAATGTTTCAACCAAAGAACTATCTGGAATTTTAAAAAAATCTTGACAAATCTATTATTATTTTAAAATTTTCTGCAGTAAAATGTGTTATGTCATTTTTATTTAGGCTCAATTGTGTACTTGTAAAATAAATACCTAAGAAGATATTATTGAGAAAATATGTAATTGTATTGTAGATGATTCAGAAATATAAATCTAACAATGTTTTATCTCCTTTGCAAATCTGCAGAAGCATGCACAAGAAATGTACAGCAAAAATATAATTTGTCTTCTGTTTTATATTCCAAGCAACTGAATATGTATAAAATCTTTATACTGAGAAAATCAAAATAAATTTAGGAAATAGGTATAAAGATAAGTTTCAGATGTTCACTATTTCTACTTGGAAAAAATTGTACTTTGAAAACTTTTTTTAAAGGATTGCAATCCTGAAATACTCATCCACCGAATGAAAAAAAAAATGGATGTTTCGAAAAACATACAATAAAATCAGATGTTTGAATGCTTAAAGTAAAATGGCAATATTTTCTATATTCAAAATTCAATAGAGATTCAATTTGGGGCAGACATACATAGAATTTCTGAGTAAAATATTCTGCGAAGTAAAATATTTGGTCCTTTTCCTTATTCAAAAATATAAAGTAATTCAGTAAACAGACTTCAGTGGTATACTTTTTTTCAATTCAAATGCCTGGAGTGCTAGGGATAAAGAGTTATACAAAATATGCTAAAAACGAGTTTTGTTTATTTGGGTATTTTTTTTTTTTGTAATAAAAAGGTATCTGATTGAATTGAAGTACTATATGAAATCCTAAAAATACTTGGAGATGAAATATTAGTTTAAAATCCAATATAAGAATTATTTCAAAATAATACTTACAATTTAATTTCAAAATTCACTGAAAAATTCAATTTATTTTTAGTGTATTGATGCACTGATAATAATTGAAATTTAATCCATGTTCCCAGAACAATGTGTGAAGTAATTATTTAATATGTTTTTATATCAATCATACATAGTGTTATTAATTAATCGATTCTCTAAAACATAAATGTAGTTTCAAATTTCAAACAGAAAAATAATTTTTCCCGCAAAATAGAGAAATTTTATTTGATAGTAATGTTGTCTTATTTTTGGTTAATATAATTTTCATCGAAATTTGTGCAATATTCCGTGAATCGTTCGAGAAATATATAATATCATCACGAATACAGTAGTTAATTACCAATTGATAGGTGACGTAAAACCTGAAATTGATTTCTATCTTAGTAGCAAAAATTAAATAGCTTTCTTACATCAGGGTTTCCTCAATATTTGAACAAAATCTCAGTTTGTTTTAGCATAATTTTCCAAGTTTAAGCAATGTGGCTTCAATTTTTACAGCTCAAGTTGAATCACTTCTTAACTTGGTACTACTAATTTTAGATACCAAATATTTTATAGGTATATGAAAATTTCATAATTAGTAAGTTAATTGCAGAACTCTAAAAGAATAATTAATGTCAGCTCTAATAACAGCTTGATGGAGTACTTGACCTCTGGGGTCAAGAACTCCATCCACTAAACATGAAACTCTTAATCAATACACTGCTTGACAATTGCTAAGGAACAAGTGATTTATGAAAAATTGCATATCAGACAGCTGACCAATAAAAGTAAATTCAAGATGAGAGGGCGTGGTAGATCAGGGCTCGTTATTTATATAAAAGACATTGCATATTTGTTCATGATTCATACGAAAATTCATGCTGTTTGATGTTTGACCCAAAGTAGTGCAGGATGTTATAAAAGTTTTTTCTCCGAAATTCTGTTTGATTTTTGCAATAATTAAGAGCAAAATCACATCAAGATATCATTTGAGTGCCTACGATTGTGGACACGCAGTTGGATGGCTCGAAGCAGGTCAAAGTGTCACCACTGTAGCTGCTGCAATGGGTGTATCAAAGAGTGTCATCTCGCTAATAAACAAGGCTGTTGAAGGTGGAAATGCTTTGAAAAAGCATGCTGGGGGTCGTGGTAGGAACCCACACCTTTAGGGGATCGCTATGTAGCCCTCATGGCAAAAAGGAACAGAAAATTAGCTCCTGGCCAGATTGCTGCAAACCTTGAAACCTCTACAGATACTCATGTTTCTGCAAGAACCATCTCACTGCGCTTAAATCAAGTTGGTTTGTATGCACGGAAGTTTGTATGTTGGTTTGTATGTTCGTCATGAGAGATTACGCTGGTGTAAGGAACATGTGTGCGGCCACATAGAAGCGTTGAGGTATCGGACACACTGAAAAGTGCAAATATTGTCCGTATGCAATGGCCTGCTTACTCTTCCAACCTAAATTCCATTAACCATACCTGGGATGCTCTTGGCAGACGTGTTTCACAAGGAACCATTCCTCCCCGGACAGTGCAAGACCTCAAAATCGTCTTGAGAGAGGAGTGAAACAATATCCCCCAAGAGCTCCTCGATAGTTTAGTGGAGAGCATGGAGAACAGATGCAAAATGTTCTTTAGTGACCGTGGCCATCACACATCATTCTAAGGTATTCGTGTCTCATCATTCTGATCTGAAGATCAATTTTTGTGGGGCTGTTTGGAAATCATCCTAGGAGCATCTTTTTTGTTTCTAAGTTTTTAAATCTTCAATGTGTCGATATCTGCACCATTTTGCAATATAATAAATGCACATTCTCCTTACTAAATATTTACTTAGTTTCATTTCTTCAATCATTGTCTATACAACATCTATATACAATCATTGTCTATACAACATCTATATACAATCATTGTCTATATGAACATAACCGTTCCTTAGCAATTGTCAGGCAGTGTAGGTGATATATAGGTGACCTAATTTAACAGCACAGAAGGTCAAAAAGCATTAACAATAAAGGATTATTGGATTGAAAACTTCTTTAAAGACTTGAAGTCTATGCCTTTTTGATAATCTTTTCAGCAAGTATCAAAATAAATTTTTATTTTATACAAAAATCCTTCCATTTATCTCCCAGAGTAAACTGAAAATTGTTCATATCCTTAAAAATTAGGATATTGTACTTTTTGATGCAAATTTGATTACATACAGAATATCTAATTGCATGGTAAAGTCGGTAAAAATAACTGAACACACTTCAGTTATTTTAACGAAACATACAACATGCATAATTTAAATATGTGAAAATAAAAATGAATAATCCTTTTAATTTGTTAACGTCCTTTTTAAATGCTTATTAGTGCCAAATCCTGGTTTTATATTTATTTTTATAATATTTTTAAATTTTTCGAAAATCATCTCAATTTGTCTTTCCTTAAGCCATTTTTTTCAGTCGAATATGAAATTGTAAGCGACTTGGTGCAAAATTATCAAAAAGGCAGAATAAATAAATAAATAAATAAAAATACGTAAAAAAAAAAAAAAAACTCTACAGAGTTTTATCAATGCGAAGCAATGTAGAAAAAGTCTCATTCTTATATTTTTTTTTTCTTATCATATGTTCTAATTATAGATATGAGTCAAAACATTTATAAATATATAAATTGAACTGAGAAACATATAAATTGACACTGAATTCTCATTTTTTTAAAAGGGATTTCAAAGGTTATAGAGATTAGTCGTGTGTTGTTGTTTACAATATTTAAATGTTTATACTTCTTATAAACATATTAGAAGTATTATTAGTGAACTTAAATGTCGGAGTTTAACTTTTAATCTTGTTTTCAGGTGACTAATAGCTTTTAAGTGACAAATAATTTACATTGAAAAATATATTTATGTATAATTGAGATTAAAGTTTAATAATAATATTATAGCTATTGAGAGAAATGTTTCATGACATTTTATAGGTTTTCCAAATAATCAATAACAAGCAGAAAAATATTTAATATTCCAGTCGAACCATGAAGTATTTGAAAAGTGAGAAATTTAAATTTAAATTAGAAAAAAAAATTGAGAAAAAAAACATGAATTTATTACTTGAAGTACAATACAAAAAACTCGTTCACATTTAAAATCAGATTAACCCATACAAGTTTGTACTTGTATCTACAAATGTTACTTGTTACTAAATGACTTGTATTATTATAAAATAATATATAATTTGATGCTTTAACTGTTACAACAGAGGGTCTTATAATTCAACTTCCAATCAAAAATTAGTAAAAATAAATTAGGAAAAGTAACGAAATCAATAATTTCAAAATCTATCTGTAAAATGTTCTGATTCAAATTTTCTGTTTTCAGATTTTCACTTCTTCGCACTCATTCTATCTTTCGAATCAGCACTTCTCACTTCTCAGAATTTAGAAATTAGGTGTATATA
This sequence comes from Argiope bruennichi, assembly GCF_947563725.1. Classification (NCBI taxonomy): domain Eukaryota; kingdom Metazoa; phylum Arthropoda; class Arachnida; order Araneae; family Araneidae; genus Argiope; species Argiope bruennichi. The sequence goes on along the minus strand of NC_079152.1, from coordinate 114,022,626 downwards.
TATATATATATATATATATATATATATATATATATATATATATATATATATATATATATATATATATATATATATATATATATATATATATATATATATATATATATAGTAACCAATCTAAAGTAAGAAAAAGTTAAATGTTAATGTTAATTAAAAGTTAAAGTTAAAGTTGTTAATGTTAATTAACAACATTAATAAACTTAATACTTTTGATTTCGAAAATTTATACACTAATCTACCTCATGAAAAATTAATAAAGGTCTGCACTTTTATATATGATGAATATTTAAATGAAAATATCATTCCTAAAAATAACTGGCTTGAGTTATGTAATTTTAATATTACTGAAAATTACGTGTTTAATGGTATTAATTTTTATAAACAAGTCAAGGGCATTCCAATGGGGACAGCTTTCTCAAGTGCTTTAGCTAATATTTTCCTGCATTACTATGAGAAAAAAAATAATTAAATATAATTTAATAAACGGGTGGAGATATATTGATGACCTACTTTTGATTAACTTCGACAATACTAATATTATTACTAATTGCTATCCAAAAGATTTAATTCTAAAAGATACAAATAAAAATCAACTTGAGGCTACCTTTCTGGATTTAAAAATCGAAATTGCTAATGATAAAACAATAGTTGGAACTACGATAAAAGCGATGATTTCAACTTTAAAATAACAAAACTATGTAACTACCATTCCAATCTAAACTCTAAAATTTTCAAAAATCTAATTTTCTCACAAGTTAACAGGATCAAAAGGGTTTGCAATAATAAAAATTCTTATATTGAAGCATCAAATATCCTCCTTAAAAATTTAATTAAAAATGATTTTCCTAGAAATTACTGTAATGTCAATTTTTTAATTAAACAAGGTATGGTTTGGGATTAATCCTTTGGCTTAAATAAAAATAGAACTTTACTTGCATATTGGATTACTCAATAGATGGCGCTGGGTGCCTACCTCTGTTTACATAATTTACCGTTAACTTTTTTAAAAACAGGAAATCACAATCGATTGTTTAAAGTTTCCTTGACTGTTGGATGGTATTGGCTGGCTTTTTCGTTTTTAATTTTAATTTTAATTTTAATGCTGTTTTTTTTTTTTTGTTGTTATTGTTTTTATTGTATTTTTACTTTGTTGTGGTTCTTTTTTTCTAATTTGTTATTTTGTATTTCCTTTCTGTTAAAATGGTATATCTCTTGAGCATAATTTCAGGGGATTTTCGGGTCACGAGGAATCATTATTAGACAAAGTCTGTATGTCCTCACAGAAAAAATCCCTTTATTTGAATCCCTGCCTGAGGGTGACCCTTGAAAAAGTCTTCAGGCCGGATTCTTTTTTTAATATTTTTTTAATAATTTTTTTGGTTTAATTTTTATTTGATTTTTGTTTTTCCTATTAACTTGATTCTAATACTTTTGTATATATATATATATATATATATATATATATATATATATATATATATATATATATATATATATATATATATATATATATATATATATATATATATATATATATATATATATATATATATATATATATATATATATATATATATATATATATATATATATATATATATATATATATATATATATATATATATATATATATATATATATATATATATATATATATATATATATATATATATATATATATATATATATATATATATATATATATATATATATATATATATATATACAATATAGGATCCAAATGAAGTAATAGAAGACATATCTGCTATTGAACTGAAATTTCAATCACATTTTACCAGAAAGAACGAACCACTTAAAAACAAGAATTGAAAAAGTTATCATAACCATGGGAAGATTTAAAAAACTTCTGATCCTAAGCCCTTCTATCCATGATAAATGTTTCAAAAAGCATCTGTGAGAAACCTTTTTCTTATTAGTTCTAAGAATTTTCATTTTTGCTCCCTTGTTCTTAAAAGCAATTTTAGCGACATTTTATGCCGCTCTTCTTTTGCATATAGCCTTTCACATTTTCATAAAAAAAAAATATTCTTTTGCTTTAAAATTATTAAATTTGTGATCTTTTTATCATTTGATTGCACAATGAGCAAACATGGATTTTTTTTAAGTAAAATCTTAGCCAACTGACATGGTCTTTTGTCAAAAAAATCTTACGAAACAGAAAAAAGTAGAACATTCTTATACAGTTTTCTAAGAGTTTTATTAATATTTTTGTATAGAATATCGTTTAAAATTGAATGGAATAATTTCCTGAATTATTGTTTTTTCATAATCGTTCGTTACTGCTTGCCATCCTGTAAGGCACACATGGAGTAAAGGTTTTTAGAATAAATTAATGAAACTTGAAGAATCATGACAACCAGATTTCATGTTAATCGACCAAATGCTAAATTTCTTCAATTATTCAACCATAACCACATAGTAAGGAGTGATTGGGATGCATTTACTTTAACATGGAATTTGCATGAGAAAAAAAAAACATGTACAGAAAGTTTTATCAAAATTGTTCTAGATTACCTTATTTAATACCTTAGAGATATTTATTATTTTTAGAGATTGATTGAAAAAATAGTTATTTAAAAGGATTTTAGTTTGGAATGGACAGAATTAGAATTGGGCCACATGAATTGGTATATTTGTATTCTATATTTTAAAAATATTGCTCTCAGATCACTCAAAAGCAAGTAGTTGGAGGGCAAGGAGTTGATTTTGGGTTTGAGCATCAATTCATTATTAGATAACCATTGAAGAATGCGCTTATCATTTTTTATCAAATCCATTCCAGCGATTTCGTATCTGAATAAAATATACTAGTGGATACAGCTTCCCCAGAATCTTTTTCATCATGCCGCTAGGTGACCAAGTATTTCAGTATTATTCCACTTTTAAATGCCAAATATGATGACGAGGTTTTAAATAACATTACTTCCAAGGTTATATTTACCCATGTTAAGAAATCAATGGAAACTGCCAGCAAAAAACATATAGTTTTGTCCTTAGTATCAGTTGCCCTCGCAAACTTTTATGTATGTACATGCAACCATGATGAAAAGTATATGCACAGATTTATTACATAATGACTTGCATAGTTTTTCTTTATGTTCTAAGTCAATTAATGTAGTTAAAATTTCAACAGGATAATATTCAGATTTATTTAATGATATTCATTGAAAGGTTTCAATTTCATCAAGCGACGGATTCCTTTATTACTTACATATTTATTACTTTGTTAATTTCTGGCATATATACAAGAAACAGCATTGGATTATACCGAACAGCTATATATGTAAAACATATTTTTTATGAGAATTTTTATTTGGATAATAGAAATTTTCTACCGAAAATTTCTCCAGAGTTTTAATAATTTATTGATTTTTATTGTACATATTTAAGAACCTAGGAAAATATTTATTTATAAAATTAAGTTTTGCTGAAATGTTGTAAAGCAAAATTTGTTTTATTGTATGAATTGAATGTAAACTTTTTAAACTGTAGATGTATTCTTCGTTAACCAGAAATGCTCTATAAGTTCTGATGAAATCCCCCCCACCCACCCAATTTATTGAAGGGTTTTATTTTTTCAAAAGACCTATTTTAAAAAGATTTCATTAAAATTGCATTAAATTTTAAAAGATGTAATTAATTGCTTTAATCTTTCTTGAATCTTTGATAAAGATTCTATTAAAGATTGCTTCAAATGGAATAATTTTAATACTTTAATCTCTTTAAAAATTCAAAAAAAAAATCCTTAAAATATTTTAAATGTTAGGTTTGAAATTTATGTTACTGAAAATAGAAATTCAGATGTGTTTGAGAAATGATCATTATTTATTTAAATAGATCTATTTAGAATTTCATAAATAATATTAATTTTTTCTGTATTTGCTGCAGTGCAATCAATTATATGTTTACGTTTTTAAAAGTTATTTATCAGTTTTCGAAATAAACATTATTTCACAAGCAAATCAACTTAAATACAACTTTTTCCACTTTACAACTGAGTGAATAATGTGCCGAATAGAGGCAGATTTCCAAGATAAGATTTGCTTTCAATTCATATTAATCGTAAAATCTTTTTATTATCCTACTCACAAAATTGATGTCATGTCAGATTTCTTTTTGGATAATCAATTTCAGCAGATAAGACTACATCTGAAGTTTTACTGATTCTATTGTTTTATCTAGTTTAACACATATCTCTTTTCCCTTTTACTTTCTGCATTGCATTTAATGCTGTATATTTGGGAATTATTTGTTAATTTTTTGAAAACAAAATTTGACGTTTAAAATTCAATTGAGAAGGTGCCTAATTCTTTTTGATTATCGAAATAAATTTCATTTCTATTGGCCTTAATATATTTAGTCGTCTTTGCAATATTTTATTTAAAACATTTATTAATATTAATCATTTAATTCAGATATATTCTATGTATCCTAACTTTGAAAAGTGTAATCTTGTATCACCTCTCAAACAAGGAGAACACTTAAATTATCTTTTAATAACAGAATAGCGAGAGATATAGCCATAAAAGTGATGCCAAAGTATGATGAAACGAGTACGCTACAGAGGCATCATCGTTAGGATTCTAATCTTGGGTGTATTCTAATTTTGAGCAATTCACCCAACACAACACTTTGCTATTTAAGTTTTAAGAATGGATTACCAAAAAAAGGGGGAGGGGGAGAATTTTTCGCGAGCATTAATTGTGACTTTAAAAATTTTGATTTCGCGAATAGACAGTTTGTCTGTCAAAAGTGATAATGTCTACTCATGACATTTGGAGAAAACTGGAGGTACTAGGTATTCAGCTGTTCCGACTAACAACTTTGTTGTGAATACTAGCAGGATAGATTGAAAGAGATGGCGAGTTTAGTTTTTACATGAAATATTCAGGTTTCCAATTAGAATTTCTAATAGATATGGGGTAGAAGGGTGAGGTGTGGCTTTCGCAAAACAATAATCACCCTTTACTAGGCACCGGGAAAACCAATCCAACAGACTTTGACGACTTATCAGCGTCTGACAATGTTGATGTACAGTTGGCATTACAGTTCAATTCTTCCAGATGCATAGTGCGGTGGCAAGATACATAATTAATCTAATAACAAGTAAAGGTTTTATTTCTCTGCGTTTACTAGTGTCACAGAAATGAAAACCATAGGCAAAAAATATGTGCTTTATTTTCTCTAATCTTAGCACTGATGTATGCATGCGGGTTTTTCGTGCTTTACCGATGATATTTTACAATTTTGCAATCGATTTTTTCTGCAATATTTAAACCATTTCAGAAATAAAATCTTTTATTATGAATTATATAACTTCCTGATTCCTCATCACATATATACACTTTATTAAATCACAGACAATCAAATGCATGCTTTTTATGCTTTAATCTTAACACTTATGCATGCATGCAGTTTATTTCATGCTTTAGCTAGAATGTTTTACAATTTTCCAACCGAATGTTTTTAACCTATCTGTACCATTTCTGTTATATACTTCTAATTATACAATCACATGATGCAAAATCACCTATATAAACTTTTTTAAACTTAAACATCCCTTTCATGACCAGAAATACTTTGCCCCTCTTTAGTTAAGGGATTGAAAATTCCAAGTTTTATGCGCAATGTATGTATAAAAATACTGAGCTTTCATATATCCTTACATATATTTTTCTAAAGTATTTTTTTATCAACAGAAACATATTTTATATGGCATATTAATAATAAAATTACTAAATTATTTTTTATTAATGCATTAATCCATAGGTATTATAGGTCACATATTAGGATATCTAAATAAAACATAAATATGTGAAACACTGACTGAAATTCTCTCAGCAAATTCGAATTTATATCGCATTTATAGGGTATTTTAATCTTTGATGAATAGATTAGAATTTACATGATGATTTAAATTCAATGCAATTACTTTTAGAATTCTGTAGTTTACAGTTTGATTTAACTATAAATCTGTTGTAATTATGTAATTCCGAAGAGATTCAGAATTATTTTGAAGTATATCTGCCTTTTACTATGGGCTTTTATTTAAGGAAATATGCATAGTATTTTCCATATAATTTATGAAGAATCATTTAAAGTGTATTTTACTTGAAATGCATTTTAAGTCTTGCATTCTGAGGCATAATTTTAAATGTACATGAGATGCAAAATAAATAGAAGGTTTTTAAATAAATATAAGGTGTGTTCAGGATGAAAACTATAAGCTTGCTCACTATTCAATTGAGTATATATACTTAATTTTTTGAGTAAATTACTAATTTTTCACAAGTATCTGTAGAAATTTTTCTTTTAAATGAAAATTTTAAGTTAATGAAATGCATACAACTGCTGTCATTTATTGTCATATGCTCAACAACTGCAGTCTGAAACTCTCTTCACTCGGTCTAACTTGCGACCTTGAACCGATTCTCAAATTCAAAGTTTCTAGAAAATCATAAATCATCAGGTTTTATAATAATAAGAGGACGTACAACTTTCTTGTTGAAATTTCTTAATTGGATCAGAAGCATTATTATTTTCCTGATAAAAGACCTGGATTTCAAACTTATTCAATTATTTGAAAAAAATTGGCAATGCGATGCCCTTTTCTTTCTAAATTCATTCAATTATTTGGAAAATAGGCAATTCTATGCCATTGTCTTCTTGTCAGTGAAAATATGAACTTTTTTTTTCTGATTTCGACAGCACATTCTCAAAAATTTGTGTGTAAAACTACATGGTTGTGATCCATCACGTACACGTTTCACAGAAGATGTCTAAGCATGTTCGGTTTAGCTTGCATCGCATTGCATAACAGTATGTTTACATATTTCTTTGTTTCTAAAGTATTCCTTTACTTATTCGCAGATGAAAGAAGAAATGCACAGCTATTATTTTTCAAGCATGAAGAATAACTAATTTAGAATATTTTGTGTGAAATTCTAGTTTATTCGCTAGGTCTTCCACATTAATTTAACCACAGAAACCTCTGTAATAGTGATATATTGTATTACTTAAATAACTATATATAGCATGATAAGACTATTTGTAGGGATATCTATAAGCTAATTCAAAATTGACGCTTCACTCTACAAACAGGTATGAGGTGATTAAAAGAAAACCAATTGCCAATGAGAATAACATCCTTGATTTTGCACGGGAAAACATCTTTAGATTAAAGAAATTAGAAGTAACTCATAAAATACCCATTTTCCTGGTCATTATGTTCTAAAAGGCCGCGTAATGTTCTAAAATGCAGCGTCATAACATTCTAAAATGCTGCAAAATAAATGATATTTAGTTTTCATTGAACGATATTTTCTTTGTACAGAAAAGTTTGTTTGTCAATTTGTGTATATTTTATCCGTCTTGGAAATGCAGTGTTAACTTTAAAAATGAGCTGCAATTTCTGCTGGACATTATGCAACAAGGCAAGCTACAGGATGGTGCAATCATTTATTGAAAATATCTTGCTGAATATTAATCGACCAGATAACTTAATGGATCTCGGATCATGCATAATAATTTTTCATCTCACGGTAATGGGTATTTTGCCACGAAAGACGTTATTAGGCGGAAATTTCACTCCATTTCTCTGTATCCTGTATATAAACTAAATCTCTAAGAGCTTCATGATAAAAGTGCACTTTGCATTATCTTTTATATATAGTGATAAACACAGAAGGAATTACTAAGTGGAATTTTCAGCGGCTGCAACCTAATCGTGAATGGAACAGTTTTCATAATTTTGACCAAACAAATAGGTGTTATACGCATCATTTCTTTAACTCTAATGTGCAAACGGTATCTCTTCATAATTACAAACTTAAATTTTCTTGCAATTCTTAGTAGTTTAGCAACAAAAGTACAATTTCCGAATCTTGATTTTAAGCAGTTTTGTAAGCTATTTCATCGAATAAAGCAAAGCCATTTTGTTCACCCCTAACACCATTTTTATAACATCATTCTAAGTTAGGAAGTATATATCAGAACTTTTATAAATATATTGATTATCGTAAGAATGTTTAAATTTATAATAGCATAAATAAATTCATAAATAAAAACAACAGATTTCTAATTATGATGCATTTTTTAAATTAAAGGTCATTTCTTAAATAGACAAAGCGAAATACCATATTTAACTTTTGATTTCGAAAATGGTAAAAATATTTATTGCATACTAGTACACATATTTTTCAATAAGTCAATGAATAAAATTGTTTTTGAGAAATTCTAACATGTCAAGAAAAATGGGATGAATTGACTTGAAAATCATGTGAAATTAAAAAAAAAATAATGAAAATTAAGTATTGTTGCCATGTTTTTTACAAGCCAATATTTTTTTCTCTTTTAATTTGAGATACAAATAGCTCATTGCATAATATGAATTGAGCATGATAAAATTATGATGAATAGCTTCCAATTACTTGTTGAAAGGACAGACTTAAAATTGTTAACCTTATTCCCGAAATTACACCCACAAAATTTAAATATCATATAAGTTAAATGAAATTTGAATTCTTGATAATATGGATTTAAAGAATACCAATTTGAATTAATATACCGAAAAATAAGTATAAAAGGGCATAATTAATTTTGAATTATTGAACAAATAGAATTTTAAGGTGTTATTCTGCATGTCTATACAAAGCGCCAAGGCTTATATACAGAGTGTTGCAAAACTTATGGTCCATACTAAAAGGGTGATAGAACTCGCTAAAACAAACAACTTTCACTATACAATGTGGAGTCGGAAAGCAAACGTCGGGCCGCGAGAGGTTTGCTTCGCAGAAATGGAGAATACAATAAAGATCAAGAACAACAAGATGAAGACAAAGAACCTTTATTTATAACAAATGCTCAAAATGAGCTACCGGCAGATGCAATACAGGCTTCACATCGGCGAGGCATTAAATCCCGCACACGTTGGAATATTCCTGGCAAATCACGAGCATCTGCAGCTGCAGCACTAATTCGGGCAACGAGGTCCTCCGGTAACGTGATGGGCGTCTCGTACACGACACCTTTTAGCTGTTCTCTTGAGAAAAAAAAAGTCTAAGCAGGACAAATAGGGAGATCTGGGAGACCAAGAGTCTAGCCCCCCGCGGCCGATCCATCTGTTCGGAAAGGCAGTATCCGAGTAGTTTCATACATTCCTGGAAAAATGAGCTGGTGCTCCGTCGTTCTGGCACCGCATGATGCCTCGTACATTTGCTGATACATATTGCAGTTAATCAGGCAACAGCTGCCAGGGGAAGATGAGGTATTTTTGTCCATCTAGGCTGTCTGGTAACAGATACGGTCCAATTAAGTGATCGTGGATCATTCCTGCCCAGACATTCTTTGCAGGCTACCACTCGAACGTGTACCCTGTGGATTTACTGCAGCCCATACATGAGTGTTGTGCATATTAAATATGCCATTACGCTTGAATGTAATTTCCTCCGTGAACAGGACAGATGTTGCAAACTGGGGCAGCAGTATGTTCTGTTGCAAGATCCAAATTGCAAATGTTACACGTTGGGGGCAATCAGTTGTCTGTAAGGCTTGGACCCGCTGGAGATCATAAGGATGTAATCTTTCCTCATGTAGCACACACCATACCGTCGTATGGTGGACCCCTTGCTCCCGAGCTATTGATCGCTCATTTCGTTCAGACTGGTTATCCACTGCTTTGCCTCCAGGATTACCTCTACTCGATTTGTCGTTCTCGGGGTCGACCTGTATCTTGTCTTTGGTCGCGAAATGAACCTGTCTCCGAGATTTGCCAGTGAAAAAGTTGAAATGCTCTCCAATAGGGTAGCGCCCTGTTCGGAAAACGCATCCGGTAAAGTCTTACCACTTCTCTGGCGTCGCATTTTGCACGCCCGTACGTGAAGAGCACATCTGCCTTTTTCCGAATTCGAATAGAGCGGCATCTCTGGAGAGGATTAGCGTCAAAATGATGGGTTCTATGAAAGAGGGGTGATTTATCTACTTCAGACGAAATGCCCTCTTGCGGCTTTCCGACACCACAGTATATGGTGAAAGTTGTTTGTTTTGGCGAGTTCTATCACCCCTTATAGTATGGACCATTAGTTTTGCAACACCTTGTATATCTTAATACGCGTCTTATTATATATATATCACATAATTTATGAATTAATTTATGTTAATCACATTTTGAATATTTAAGTATTAATTTGAATATTAAGTATATAATTGTGAGTATTATGTATAAATTACATTAATATTTCATAATGATATATTTTTAAACGACATGGAAGAAAATAAATAAAGGAATGTCTGGATATTTCAGCAACATTTAAAATTCTTTTAAATAATATATAATAATTTCTGAATGCATATTAAATTTTGTAAAGGGGTTAAATTTGAGTATTAAATTAAATGTGTGCAATTACTACAATCATATAATATAGTTATTATTAATACCGTATGACTAGCAATTTATAGTTCAGCCTAATTAATTTATATTGATACTTGGAAATGACACCTGTAATAAAAATAAAGTAGTTATAAAGTAGTCATAAATTGAGTGATATTTCTAAAAGGGAAATTATGCTTCTGAGAGCAGAATTTCATTTCTCGTACTCTTTTCCAACTACAGGGAATTATCAGTTACTTCTTGAACGATCTTTTCAATTTCTCAATTTGCTTTACTTTTTTCAAACCTATAATCTTTTATGAAAAAAAACGCATTTGAAGATATCACGTTTCTAGTTAAATGTACATTTAAAATATCATTTTGCTTTAAGGCAAATGCAGGAAGTGATATACTTAGAAATAAACATTCTGTAGAATGTCTGTATTTAAATTCTTTTTTTTATTATATCGCTCCCATTTTTATTACCTTTTATATTAATTATATTAATGATGATGATATTGAATCCATTATATGAATGATATTTATCTCATATAAATATTTCTATTATATTTGGTAAGTTTTATACTAATGAATTAATGCTGTTATATCTGTGTTAAAAATATTATATATTAAAAATGATTATTTCATAGATATCGGAAATTTTTAAGCTAAAGGAAATTTTGAGTTATAATTTTCTGATGCTATTTATTTTTACTGATATTGTTAGAATGTTATCAATAACGATGAAAAATTTTATCAATTAAGCGATACAAATAATGATTCTAAAATCTCAGTACATATTTCATTACAAGTAATTGGAATTAAATAAATATTTTAGGCACATAAATATTTCAAATTTATTTATAAATAATTTCAGTTCACACCAATTATAAATATTCTGACACTGCAACATAGAAGAATCGATTTCTCTAGCATTATCCTAAAAAAATAAAGAAAGTATGAAATTAGTAACTTTTATAAAGATCTGGTTATTGAAGTCTTTAATTTATCAACATTATATCTACAGATTCCACTGACTTGGATCAAATTATTTTATACGGATCACGTTTATTGTAATTCAAAATCTTTGTAGTCCTTTTTTTTCCACTTCATAGAACAATTTGCAATTTCTTCAACTTTTAGAAATTTTGTATTGACATATGCCAAACCTAAGCAATAAACAAAATTCAAAATATATTAAATGAATGTTTGGGAATAGAATTATAAATTCTATTAATTTTACATACTTTTACTCCGTAATCTTTTTTGTAATGCATGAAAAAATATTTACACAATATTGAATATTTTAATCAATTTATTGAAATTCTGAGTTATAAAATTGTAGCCATATAAAGAAAAATAATAAACATTTTGCCAAAATAGTGAAATATGAATGTTTACATTTACTCTTCTTAATGATTGTATGAATTTGGGCAAAATTGAATTGTAAAAACGAGTCGTAGCCATTTCATTCAAGACTTATTTGATGAACTAAACTTTATTTGCTATTTTCCTTTATTTCCATTTATTCTACCAAAATAAATTCATTATAAGTACGATTTTTAAATTCCCTAAAACTTATTCATATTCTATAAAATGGTTTCATAATATTTCCAGTGTAATTTAATCATTCCTTTATGATATATTTAAAAAGTATATAAACTTCATTGGTAATTAGATAGCATTTATTTCACAAAACAACTCTTCAGAACTATGATTTCAATCACACATAAGTATGATATTAAGAAAATTATTGTCATTATATACCCAATTAAAATTCAACTTAACTGCAGGCTTTTATTCAGTCATGAAGGGTATAACCGAAATAGCTGCTACTTGAGTTCATTTATAGAAACTCGGAAACATTTACCAGAACTCGCGAATTCAACGCCATTTTTAATTAGAAGCTTTACGAAATAAAGCTGCTCATTAAAAAATGTTAATGAACTTAAAGCGCAAAGCTTGAACAGAAATTAATATTTTAAATAAAATGACTGCCTTAGTGATTGAGTTCAAAATTAAACGAGCTTGGCAAAAAAAGCTTTTGAGCTCTCACTTTTTATAATTACTTCTAGTTGTATAATACGTATCCCTCGTATATGTATATAATAACCAATAGATTATTAAAACTTTCATTAAATTGTATTAACAGGAGGTTATTTTATTAATAATGGGGCAAAAAAGGCATTAACTATAATAAAAAATAAAATGGCAGGATCTCATAATGAAAACTATCTTTAATTTATTTTTAATTAAAATGTAATTACCTGCAATTAGAAGTGATTAGACCATGATTAGGTTCATGTGTTTTACATCTTATATAGGCATTTTTTTATATTATATTACTTGAATTCTGGTTTAGAACATCAGATACTTTGGATGATTTTCTTCTATTCATGCATGGATAAAGATCTGTCCATACCATGAATGAAGTATGCATTTCTTAACATTCCTATTTTGAAATACAGCACAATCTACGGCATTATTTCCATGTTTGTTTTATGAATCATATCCATTAATGTTGGATCACCTTTTGTCCCTTGCCATACCTTTTGTCACAAATAAATCTAGAAATCAGCTGCAACATTTTGCAATGGCTCTACATTTATCATTATGTTCTCAACTCGCAAGGTTTTGTCTTAATTTAATCACATCTATGGGTCCTTAAATGATTAGGTATTGAATTCGATGGTCAATCAATAAACTTTCTTTCCAAGCAGTCAGCAAGTTTGCTTTGAAATGACATGGCAATGAAGTAAAATGTTAACCGATTTGTTGAGATCTTATTTTGGTTTAAATAAATCAAGCTGTACAAAGCAAAATTTATGACCATTCTCATCCAAAGGTCATCAACAAAGGTTACCGCGTTTCACGTAAAAGTTCAAGCCAAAGTTATTTATATTCTATACTAGCCGCCTTTGGCGACCAGCTGGTTCGCCAATCTTAATGTTCGTTAAAATTTTAATAATTAAATATTTTATGCAATTCCAACTTTAATAGATTCTTCAGCAAAATATTTTAAAACTTCAAGTTTTGAAAGTCATATAATTCACTCATAATATTATAAAGGCTTTCAGTCATAACGTGATATTACCCCTCGTAGAATTTATGCTTTAAATTAAAGTGTAAATGATTAATCTGCAATTAATATAATAATATTTTTTACTGAAACAAAGCATTTTTTTAATAATATGATTACTGATAATAGAGTCACTGAGCGTTTAAACTTTATGGTCACTAAAGAATATCTTTCTTAATTTATGTAATATCTCAAGAATTAGTCAACAAAAATTTCTCAGATTCATCATGAACAGATCGATTAATTAACAATGTTTAATTTTAAATGCATCAAACTCTAAGAAAATAAAATGAATCGTTTAAAATAATCGGTCTAAAACAGGTTTAAAAAAACTACTTAAAAAACGATGTACTTAAAACTATAAGCATATAGAAAAAATATATATAACTAACATAAATACAATTTAATTACAAAAGCATGCAACTAACCTAAAAATAATTTAAATCATTGAAAACAGGTTAAAAAAACTACTTAAAAAATGATGTACTTAAAACTATAAGCATATACAAAAAATATATAACTAACATAAATATAATTTACTTATAAAAGCATGCAACTAACCTAAAAATAATTTAAATCATCCGTTGATAGTGGTTGTCATGACAACAAGCAGAACAATGCGCATGCGTGAATTTTCTTCGCCAGTTAGGTAACGCAAATGCGTGAATTTTTCTACGCCAGTTGGGGTAACGCTATGCAGATTATACATTTTTAATTTCCTTTATTCTGTGTTATTTTAATTCAAAAGTACTTCAGAATGAATCTGAAACATGGATTAATTAGCAATGTTTAATTTTAAATGCAAAAAACATTAAGAAAATAAACAGAATCGTTTGAAATAATCCGCCTAAAAATGTTAACCCTAGCCTCATTACTGTTAGGAGAAAAAAAACTGAAGCCTTACTCATTTGGCGGTGGGGAAAATGGAAGAGTTTTTTTGGCGGGAAAGTTAGTTTTTAATTAATAATTAAAATTTCAAAAAAGGGACCCCAGGTGCACATTCCCGACCTCTAAGGTATACATGTACCAAATTTGGTAGCTGTATGTCAAATGACCTGGCCTGTAGAGCGCCAACACACACACACACACTTTGAGCTTTATTATAAGTATATAGATATGAATAAGTATAAAGATGCTCGTATTAAACGTAGTCATTCACATAATTTGATTTCACTAAAAGAGGGCTGTTTAAAGAGAATCCGATCTCTGATTTCCCTATATATGGTAATGGTGCTAGATCGACGCCAGTGTACACAGTGGAAGAAAAAAATTAATGCGCATGCTTGAATGTTTTCTTCGTATTCGAGTGTGTTTAGACCCTGCCTATTGGTCTCTGAATAAAGTGCTTGTTGTTAAAAGTGTTAATCGGAGTTTTAATTTCTCACAAGATGACCGAAAAAGTTGAGCAAAAGTACAAAATAAATTTTTTTTCAAAAGTTTAGAGATTCTCAAAGCAAAACAATTCATAATATTCAGAAGTGTTTGCAGACGATGCTATTGGAGTAAAACAAGTGAATGAGGGGTTTAACCGATTAAAAAATGGCTGCACATCGTTGGAGATGGTCACGAATGCATCTCAAATACACAGCGTAAGGACAAACAGTGACAAAGGAGTACTATAAACAAGTTCTACGCAGACTCGGAGATGCAGTTAGGCGCCAAAGAGCACACTTCTGGACGACAAAAAATTGGCAGTTGCATCATGATAAGGCTCCGGCTCATTCATCACAGCTTATCCAGATTTCTTTCCGAAACACGGAATTCCAGTCGTCTTCCAATCTCCCTAATCTCCAGATATGGCTCCTTGTGACTTCTTGTTCTTCCCGACATTGAAGGATCCCATTTTGAGAACAGAGGAGAGATAATGCAGAACGCGACAACGGAGATTAACACCATTGCTAAAGAAGCCTTCCAAAAATGTTTTCGGCAGTGGAGGGATCGGTGGGCTAAGTGTATGAAGGCTCAAGGGGCCTACTTTGCTGGTGATTAGGGTCCCGATTTTGTCACTTGATTAATATATTTTTTCTAGCTAAAGATTTGAGGCCTTTTAGACAGCCCTTGTATATAATATCATTGCAATGCTATTACTAAATGTTTTCTATTCATTGATAGATCTGAAATTTCTGCAAACTCCTGTCGGTGGATTTCTAATTAAAACCAAAAATCGAGTAACACTGAAGAAGATTATTGATCTATCAAGAAGCGAGTAACAAAATTCCTTCCTCTCGCTTAATAATTTTCTGCATGAATAACTTAAAATAATTATCTTAATTCATTTGCCATTCGATTTTACAGACCCTTAATTCTTGTAAATAATCAACGTACATGGAATATATTCTTTAAATAATGGAAATTGAAAAATATTTCATGACCCAATGAGTTAAATCAGAATATGATAATTTTATTTCATGGAAAATATGGGTAAAAGACGAGAGATTCATTTCTTCTAGGTAAAAATTCAGTCCTCAAACAATTAAATGCTAATAATCGAGATAAAGAAAAGTGAAGATACGCATATAAAAACAGATTGCAACAAAATAGCATGTTTTTCGTTAGCTGTCTCAAAGAAGGATGTCATCTGCAATCTTTAGTTATCCATTGTTGCTAAAGTTGGGTAAATCGATATGATGATTTAGATAACTCGCTAAAATCTGTTAAATGGCTTTTTTGATACTTAAGAAGTCTTCCTCATTTTGAACCGAAAAGTTTCTTCATCGTACTGCATTTAAACATCTTTAAAAAATGCAGAAATAATATAAAAGTATTGGAAAATAAATTCTTTTTATTCCGTAGAATGATGTTCAATGTATTTATTATTTAAACAAATAAATAAACGTCAGATTTCAATATTTTTTTCTGCATTTGTAGTACTTTTCTTTGTAGCTCTATGAAATATTTTAATAATTATTTGCTTTTTAAACTTCATTTCTTCCCATATCCAAACGCATTTTATATTTATAGATATTTACGTAGGTTAAGAAAAAATAGGCCTCAGCTGAAACCTTTAATATTATATATGAGATACAAATATTAAAATTAATTCTTAGAATAATATTAAATATCGTTACAATTTTTGGATTTCCCTTATGATATTTTATTTTATTAAAGGCATGTAATTATTATTTATATTTATAAAAAGGTTCAAACGAATATAGTCAGAGAAATAAAAGCCAAAATTATTGATGAAACATTCTACTATATATTTACCTGTAATAAAATTTGAAGCATTATTGTAACATGTGATTTTATTTAAGAATTTTTAACCGCCGTTTTTTGACAGTAGAAATTTTATGATTTTCAGTGATACTCTCTGTATTTCATTTCTTTACTGAAAATAATGATTTCAAGTCATGTTTATGTCAGAAAGTAATTATAGATTATTATTTTTATTACTATTATTATTTTATTTATTATTTTTACTAAGTTTAGGTAAGAGGTAATCGTTTAGGTTTGGAGCCATTTTCTACATTGCGTACGGATAAATTCTTACTGTCTTTTCTATTCAATATGAAAACTTCTAAAATACTTGGCTTAAATATTACTTTGCACACTTGATTCTTATTAGGGATAAATCTGATCATATGAGTACTAGGGTTGATTTCACTTAACACTACATTACAACTCCGTTTCTAGAGCTCATGTGGCCCCTTTCCGGTTTAGTATAGATGTAGGTGGACTTTATTCAAAAAAAGTTACACAAAAATCAAGAGGAAAGATACAAACAAAGGACAAAATACTTATACGTACAACATAACAAGAAATGATAAAAACTAGAATGAAAAATATCTTGAGTATAATAAAACTGGATGAATGAACTTTATAATGTACACTATGAATGAAAATATAACGGAATTATAAAAATAAGTTACTTTAGGAGGCTAAATTATGAATAAAATGTGAGATGTATTAAATAGTGCCCTAAAAAATTGATAGAGTTATTATAATTGAAGCAGTTTACCATGATTAATTAGAAATCTAATCATGTTTATGATTATTTTTTTGGAAGATGAATGATTAAGACCTCTTTTGTACCAAAGACTTTCTAGCGAGGATGAGGGTTTTCGGAGGTGCCATGAAAAAGGGCAAGAAGTCGCTAAGTGAATGGGATCGCCGACTTCTCCAAAAGAGGAATAGTCATCTTCTGATAAATGGAAACGGTGAAGAAGGGGGTGGACCCTGCCTTGTTACAAACAGGATTTCTTCACGAGTCCAGGAGAGTAGTTACCATTTTACTGTTTTGATGACTTTATACACAGAACGACCAGTATTTCCATTACCTCAAAGATTTTGCCATATTCTTATAAATATTTTTTGAAGCCGCTGTATAAGATGACACCTTTGTTTTGGAGCTTCCAATGGAACACCTTCGATAATAGCTGTTTTTGCTAGAATATCAGCTTCTTCATTACCCTGATAACCAGCATGGGCTTTGATCCATCTTAAGAGCATATTTGGGTTTTGGAGGAGTAGGGACTGGAGATATCGGACAAATTGTTGAGGAGAATGGGGAATACTGCTAGCAAATTTGAAAGATTGCCTGTCCAGATTTTAATCGTCTCGTTTTATTCAGTAGCTCTTATAATAGCCCTTTTCAGTTCAAACAATTAGGCTTGAAACACCGTATGGAATTCCTCTAGTTTTCCTTTCCATTCAAGGACTTTCGTGCCATTTTTGAGTGAGCAAAATGAGCAACCTCTTCCTAGCTCTGTTTTGGACCCATCTGTATAGAATGTCAGACTGTTATACTTTTCAAAGGGCTCTATTGCTGAGATTTGTTTTTTTATCTTAAACAATGAAAATGGATAGTAATATTCTTGACATTTTCTTCAAATTCTCTTGAATAATACGTTGCACCATCTATTAAAAATTCTATGTCTTTCTTTAAGCATGTGATATTGATGAAAAGGGCTTCTTGTTGGGCTTTCAGGTGTAGTGGCATGATGACTGTAATGACAAAGCTGATGTTGGTGTTGTACGATATGATCCAGTGATATATAGGAAGAAGATCCTCTGAATAGATGCTAGTTTTCTTTCCAACCATGGAGAGGAGGAGAGTGACCATGCACTAAAACCATGCAGGAGCATCCTCTTGGTGACTGTTTGATATAGGGTCCTTCTGAATTTTTGTTGCAGCCCCAACTCGGAGACCTCTTATGCTGCAAAGGTGTTGATACTGGCTGATAGTCTTGTTCTTGTATGTCAATAATCCAATTTAGCTTTTCATCTAATGTTTCTCCCAGATATTTGAGGGATGACATTCGGTTTAGAGACTGGGTGTTATATCGAACAGTTTGTTCCCTGGACAATTTTCCTATAAGTAAATATTGTAATTTTTCTATTGATATTTCGAATTGATTTTTGTCGGTTCATATTTTAAAAGTTTCGAGTGCTAAGCTTGTATGTTTTTCCGATTATCGTCGAGTTCTCCAGCTGGTGACAAATGCTAAGTCATCTGTATATACTTGCAAATTAATTTCTCTTGGCCAATCTGTTTTAAAATTTCATCTGCAACTATGCTCCAAAAAGAGGAAATGTTCAAGAACTTGTGGGCAACCTTGTGTTTGCTTCCATACCACTGGACCGTCACTTGTTTCAATTGCCACTTTACGATTGGAAGGGATGCCTTCTAAGATTTCTGAGATGTTTGTTTTCGTATAAAGTTTATTTAATCTTTTTCTTATAGTGTCATATTTTAAATTATCAAAAGCACCTTTGATGTCTAATGAAATAATTATAACAAAATGTTCTCTTTCCATGGCCTATTCGATGACATCATCTAGCAATTTCCGAAGAGCATGATTTATTGATTTGCCTTCTGTGAAACCAAACTGGTGTAGGCGTAACATTTGCTGCTGATTAAGAGTAAAATTAACTCTTGGAGTAGTAATTTTTCTAATAATCTTCCTAAAGTCGGAAGGAGAGAAATGGGTCTATAAGACTTCAATCTATTGTTTTCTTTCCCCTTTTTTGTGAAAGAGAACTATTAATCCCGTTTTAAAAGGAGTTGGAATTTTTTTAAGTTCAAGGCATTTGTCCATGAATGTGGTTAATAATTCTAGAAAGTTACTGTGGATAATTGAGATAGCAATGGAATCAATACCATCATATTCAGGGGCCTTGTTTTTAGGAATTTTTTAATAATAATTTCAATTTCTGTTTTATTAAAAACTTCTTCAAAATTACAAGGAGTGAAAAGCATATTTGTTTCTTCTTCTGCTACCTCGGGATAAAGCTGTTGAAAGATTTTACTTGTAGTGTCCTTAGCATTTTCTGTAAACGGGTTTTCAAACAAGTTGAAAATTAATGAAGGTGGTTATGCTATCTTGGTTGAATTAAATAGAGCTCCGTGAGGGGAACTTGCTTTTGAGCAAAATTTTCTCCAACCATCGCTTTGCATGAAGTATTTCTTTTTTGTAAATTGCTCTTTTCTTTGAATAAATTTTCTGGTAATGTTCTCTCATATCTCCTTTGCTCTTCTTCACATGTCTCCTCAGTGCTTTTAGTTACTTTTTCATTACTTCCTGATTTTGATTTCACTACGAAATATTCGGTGCTGTGAAAATTTTTCTATTATTGTATGAATGTAGAAAAGAATCTAATATTTCCAGCTGAAGTTTTTCTGTAGAGGTGTCGAGGTTTTCGGTTGTTGAAAATTCTTGAATGATTTCCATTAATCTAAATAGATTTTCTCCGAAATGATTGTAAAACTTTTTTGTGGCCACCAAATTTTGTTTTAAACCTAAGATAGGAGAGTTTAGATATTTCTGATTTAATGATGATTTTAATAAATTTATGATCATTTTGAAATTCATTTTCCATAGCTTCCCAATCGAATAAGTTTTCCAAGATAGTGTTTGAAACTAGAGTTAGATCAGGCCAGCCTACAGCATTGTGGCGTTAAAAAGCGGGTTCTGCGCCTGGTGAATTTAAAAGTTGGAGGGTTTTTTCAGCTAAGAAATTTTCCACATGATATCCTCTATTGTTATTTGCATGGTAACCCAATCGGATACTATGCACCTATAATTAGATTTTCGTTCTGTAAATTGGAGAGAGCTTCCTCAAGTTCTTTGATCGTTTCTTCTATATTTGCAGCTGGTTAAGAATATGCAGAAATTAGAGTTAGAGGTTTATTTCTGTTGGGAATTTTGACCATTACTGTGTCCTGACCTGAATCAAGGATTATTGAAGAACTGCAGGAGGGTAAAAAGATAATGCTTACCTTTCCATTTCCTGATAACCAGCTTGTCCACTGGCTTGGAAGACCTTCTATTCTCAGGTTTCTGACATACGGCTCTTGTACTAGAAATATATTCGGAGTGATCGTTTGAGCTATTTGTACGAGAGAGGCTGTTGCTACTTTAGATTTGGTGAGATTAATCTGAATAAGTTTTAGAGAATTCGTTACCTTTTGAAGAAGCGTTTACGTTTTGAAAAAATGAGTCTGATCAAAGAAAAGGTTCTTATGCGAATTTAGTAAATCGAGAGTCATTACTTAAATAAATATTATCTTAATAATTTAGGTTGATTTCATTTAACAAATATTTTTAATAAGATAAAGGTCATTTAAAAAAGTCCTTAGCATTTTAAAATGTATTCCTATTTTCAGCTAAATCCTTGAACCAGTACGCTAATGTTCGCTATGTTATATCTACTGTAGATTTGCATAGTATGTAATAATCGCATTTTTGAATGCCATTTTAAACTGATAATTATTTTAAAATATGCGATTATAAGATAAAGCATTGATTTTGATTCATTCAGAAATAAAACCCAGAATGTATGGAAAATTTAATTTGATGTTGCCTTGTAAGGATTCAAAATTTTTTTACCATTAAAAGTCAATTCGATATCAGAAAATACACTTTGCGATTTGATGCATTAGTTTTGAGAAAATTTATGAATGTAATAACACATTTGAAGATAAATCGCAGCTTCCATAGCAACACTATTTAGCGTATTATAGCAATTAAAAAAGAATATCATTAAAAAAAAGATTGAAAGATTTTATGAAATGTTGTCGATTTTAATTATTTAAAATGTAAATTGTAGATAATATTTTGGGATTAATCAATTATGTATAAAACCCATATATATTCAAAGAAGACTTATATACTATAATATTCAGAAATGTTTAATATCTCAAAAATCGCATAAAAAGTGCCACATTTTATTTAAATAAACTTTTCTACTTGCTTATTAAAATTACTTTGAAAATGAGAATTTGGATACATATGTATCAAAGCTTTTCTATATTTTATTAATTAATTTTTTAAAGATATTAAAAAGTCTCTGGTAACGTTCTCTGGCAAAAAATTATCTTCTTATCTTCAAGAAACGTTTTCCTGATGTCAATTTAAAAGAAAATTCTTTAATTTCTTTAAATATATTTCATTATGATTAGTCTTTTTAGAAGTTTAAGCGTTTTTTTTTTCTTTTTTTTTACTTTATATTTCTGAAGACAGCAAATTTTTCTAAAGGTGATTTCTATAAAAGCTAAACATTTTAGATGACATTTTAAAAATATATAATTAAATGAAATTAATGAATAATATCGAATTTCAGCATTACAGAAAACATTCAATAAATACTTCCTAATATATAGATAGATATATAGAAATAACTACATATTTGGTACTGATTGTCAGTAAACGTCAAAAGTATTCCACTAGCTACATAAATATTCCTTTTTGTTATTAGTTTTTAAAGTTTGAACTGAAAAGTACTTACATGAGTAAGCATTTTTTGAAAGAGCTTTAAAACGAAAAAAACTTTCAGACATAATCAGATTTTTTTGTTGGAATAAGCAGATTTCAAATTTAAAGAAGGCTTTTATCCTTTCAATTAGATCGATTTTTTTTAATATTAAGACGAATTCTCGATTTTGTCTTCCTTCCAGGAAACCACTTCATGCATTTATTTGAGATAGCTTACAGGTGTGCCTCCAGACTGTACTTTAGCTATTCTTCTCATCATTGTGACAAGAGCTTGTGAACAAGAATTCCTTTTTTAATTTGTGCATGAATTCAATAAATCCAAATAATTTTTAAACGCTTATATATATATATATATATATATATATATATATATATATATATATATATATATATATATATATATATATATATATATATATATATATATATATATATATATATATATATATATATATATATATAGGGTGTTCATTAATTATTGTCGGGGTTTCCGTACCTCATAACTTTCAAATAAAAAATATTACACAAAAACCGATTACGTATTCGTAAATTACAACTCAAAGAATTTTACGTGGCAACAATGCGATCTTAGCGCATTTGCAGTCTGGGTAATTATGACGTCATAAATAAAAATGGCGACCGTGCAAGAAAAAGCAATGTGTGTATTGTGGTTTTTCGAAACTAAATCAGTCATAACTACTCAACGTCGCTTCAAGACCACGTACAAGAAAGATCCTCCTTCGGATAATTCTATCAGACGCTGGTTAACACAATTTCAGGAAACTGGTAGCGTTCTACACCGAAAGGGAGCGGGAAGACCGAGCACATACGATGATATGGAACGTTCTCCATAACCACCTTCAACTGAATGCCTACAAAGTGCAAATTGTGCAAGATTTACACTTTAATATCATTAATAAAATTCTTTGAGTTGTAATTTACGAATATGTAATCGGTTTTTGCGTAATATTTTTTATTCAAAAGTTATGAGGTACGGAAACCCCGACAATAATTAATGAACACCCTATATATATATATATATATATATATATATATATATATATATATATATATATATATATATATATATATATATATATATATATATATATATATATATATATATATATATATGTATTGCTTTTTTCCAGTTAATTAAACAACGACGAAATAATTTCCAATATCCTGTTATTTAACTCTATTTTAAATAAAACAGAACTTGGTATTTATTTGCAAAATATGTAAAATATAAGTCTGCGAGCTTCCAGATAGACCTGATTGATTCAATGATACAAGCGTTTAAGAT